>NW_009925803.1:11611-34596 GCF_000696875.1 Nestor notabilis | reverse complement strand
TTCTATGATTCTATGATTCTATGAAAGTGGGAGAGAACTTGGCTAAAAGTGTGACCAAGAAATGACAGTACTTAATGATCCTTAGACGAACAAGGAAGGAAGAAAGCAAGCTAAAGACTCTGAGTTTTAAGGAAATAGACTTCAAGAACTTCAGAGAGCTGATTAGTGTTCATAATAAAAGCAGCTGAACAGAATAGGAAGTTCAGGAGGACTAATAGCTTAACTGATAGCAAGGGTGTTTGAATTTATCGCTAGGAACAAATGCCAGAAAAGAACCAGGAATGACCAGTTTTGCTAAATCAGTACCTGTAAAAAACAAGGGAAAAAGGTAAAAGTAGGTCATATTGCTGAGGAGAATGTCATAGAACACAACAGATTACTACAGACAAAACCAGAGGAATCAAGACCCAAGTGAAATACTACTAGTAAGGGAGATAAGGAGTCGGGAGGAGACATACTGTAAGCATTTTAGAAATAAAAGTTAGACCTTGAAAGCACCGGTTTACTAGTGAATAGGGAGAGAAAGCTTCTCTTAGCCAAAGGATTAATTGTGGTCACTTGCAAAAGCTAAAGTTCATTATCTAACAAAGGCATTAGATTGTTGATAAATGTTTTCAAATCATCCTGGCCTAGAGAAATTCATTCTGCTTCAGCCGGTGCTCAGAGGTCTGTCGTCTCAACAGTTTTGTGGTTTCCTTTGAAAGTAAGATGGGGTAGTTTTCAGAAGGATGAAAAATTGCAGACACAGTATTTGGTTTTAAATAGGAAGAAGGATGAATCAGAGAATTATAGGCTTACCCAGCCCTAGAGAAATGCAAATCCAAACACAAAAGCATACAACTTACGAAAACCCAGAAAATGACAAGGAGATAACAACAGCAAACAGATTTGTAAGGTACAAATTATGCCAACCCAGTCCAATTTCCATCTACAACAGATTACCAGGCTCTGCAGAAAAGGGAGAAGTGGTGAAGATCATGTATCTTGATTTCAGGAAGAATTCTGTCACAGACTCACGTGCCACTCATCAGAAAGGTGAGCAAACACAGGCGAGATGAAAGCTCTGCTATGAAGTTTAAAAGCTGCACTCAGGGGGCACTTGTCAATAGTTCACTAATAGTCTGGAGCAGTGATCCAGGTGGGATTTTGTAGGCACCTGCCCTGGGCCTGATTAGTACTCAGTATTTTTATTACTAGCTTAAATAATGGAATGAAATGTGTGATTAGTATGTTTGCACATAAGATGAAAGGGGGTGGAAATATTTTGGTAGAAAGGATTAAAATTCCAAACATTCTTGACAAATCGGAGAAACAGGGGAGAACAGTTTGGATTTCAGGAAGGACCTATGCAGGCTTATAAAATTAAGGAAAAAAACATTAACTGCTAAAAAAAGTGGGAATGGGTGGCTTGGGACACATACAGAAGCAAAAGAACTGGAAGGCAGGGACTGACATAACCTCATGACCAAGATAGGTACCCTGTGAGCTCTACAGATAGACAAATTTAATTTAGGAGACACATGCAATCCATGCCATGGTCCACTTGCTTCCTTTAAGACCTTAGCTGCGGCAGTACACTCTGTTCCGAGCACTGCTACTAGGAGCATTATTCCAAGAACAGTGTGGAGTTATTTGGAAGAGTCCAGAAGCAAGAATAAGAAGGCTAAAGGTCTGGAAACACGACCTGTGTGAGAAGTGTGATCAATCTTGCCTACATTTGATGTCTTTCTATGGTTTAGTGAAAGGCTACAGGAACTGGGGTCTCTTTAGTCTTGAGAACAGGTAACTGAGAGCAGACATAGTTGCCTTCAGATGTATAAAGGACAATTAAAGAAAGGGAAGGAATATTTTTGTCCTTGTTCAATGTGGGCTTAAAGTGCAGCACAGAACAGTGTGGTTAAACACTGAAGAGAGCTCTCTAGTAGGGAAGCTAGCAAAGAAATGAAAGAGATTTTCTCAGGCAATATGTGCACCCTTTCTCTCCGTGGAATTTTAAGAGCAGGATGGGTTACAACAACGGGAGTCACAGAGGTTCCACCTGCCTTTGTCAGGGAGATGGGTTGGATGACTGCCCAGATCCCTTCTGTTCTGGTTTTCAGTGGTTTTCATGTTGTAGAGGAGCACAGAGCTTGTGTAAATCATGATTTTCTAGCATCAAGTAATCTTCAGGTTTGCCTAGAAAGGCACTGCCTTCTACTAAAGCTGATTGCCCCGTCACCCCAGTTATCCTTTAGGGTGAGTGGTGCTTCATTACCTTCAAGCTTCACTGGCTTGTTTATTAAAAATCTTCCATTTGTGAATTCACTTTCACTACTCAATACCTCATCCTGTTTCAATGCCTTGGGAAGGAAGCAGTAGATACCTACATCAGTGCTCAGTCTGGCAGCCAGACTCGGCCTTGTCTAAACCAGGCAAAACACTGACAAGAGGCAGACATGGATCCACATCCATTAAACCAGCACAGAGCTGCTGTGACTCTCCTACCAGTGACCACAATTGAAAATTAGATCATACTTTCATGCCATCTGGCTCTTCATGTTTCGCTCTTATCACAGGGCACTGAATTACTCTGTGCTCAGTTAATACCACTTTGTGGAGTTTTTCAGGCTTGCTTGTGCCTTCCTCTGGACCTTATTATCATCTTGTCTCTACCATTTATCTGTAGGAGACAACTTCCAAGAGACCTCACTGGCTAGCATTTTAGCAGGAATTTTAGATGGGTACATAATCTCATCAATGCTCTGAAAAGAATTCTAGCTTTTTTCCCAGGTTTTGCATTTCCTGCTCTAAATCTGTAGCCCCACGTTGTTGGATGAGCTCCAGACTTTTCAAGCTCTGCCCCTGGTTCTTCTGTCATTATTTCTAGAAACCTACCGAGCTTCAACTGCTGATCAGTCATTCACTGTCTCTCCTGTGGCTTGTTCTTACTTAACATCCTGTTGCAGTTTTAGCATAACATTAGCTCTTTCGGAAGAAAAGAGAAGTAAAAGAATATATAGAATATAACACTCCTACAAAGGGCAGAAAAGAAAGGGAGGTAGTCACAAGGGCTTATGACAGTCTGAAAGATCAGAGAGAATATTTGGGGGCTTCAGCTGAGTGGTGAAGGCTTCAGTGGAGACATCTAAATCTGAGCTGAAAAAACACATCAGTGCAGCTTGTGAATCAGTCACGTCACCCTGATGTCAGCACCTGTAAGCCTCAGTGAGTTGTTCCATGTAGGTACCTGCCCCATGTAGGTACTGATCCCTCTCTGCTAGCTTAAAAGGAGTCCAGGGTGAGCTGTTCAGAGTCACTGAAGTCATCTGGCATTTGATTAGCTTAACGACAGAGAGTCCTACAGGAAGATACATAATGTTATGGCAACTCGCCCGTGCTACTGTCCTAGGATCCAGTAGATCTGTAGTTCTTAGAAGAACTCCAAGACAAGAGTAGAGCCAGCATCCCCCAGATTCTTCTAGAAGTAAAGAACATATTCCTTCTTTCTCCAAAACCTTGTCAGAAAAAAATCTGTTGGTAAAGTCTTGCCTGAAGTATCTGTGGTGTGTGATCTAGTCTGTGCAACCACATGAGTAAAGACCCAGGAAAATCCTACGAAGGATTTCTGGCTCCACTGGTCCCTGTCAGCCTGCTGCCCAGCCCACTGCAGAATGGTTCTCACCATGATGTCTTTGGAGAGATTTTAGTTTCTGTTAGGTTTTAAATTTGCTTACTGTTCTGAAACAGCAAAACCAGTATTTGAAACAGCTGCACAAAATGGAACTCCTTTTCTCCACTTGTCACTTCCTCAAAACAACATAAACTCGCTAGGATATTTTTGCTGGAGTGACTGTGTCCATAGACTTCTTTCATTTGTATTAGATGAATTCTCAGCTGGCATTGCCATGCCACCATACCTCCAAGCTCAAGGCAAAAAGCAGCACAGTCACAGAAAGCAGAAGCTCAGGTGCTCACTATGGATTTGCCAAACTAACTATCGATAGCCAACTCCAGACACTTTCTCTTTCACCAAAGGGTCTGGGAACCAGACCCACAGATGATTCTGAGCTGAAGAAAAGTTTCCTTCTTCACTAGTCTTTTTTGTCCCTAGGAGTCTCTGCTAGATGGGGCCAGACTTCTCTGATGGTCCACATGACATCCTCAGTGCTTCAGTGAATACTTCATGTTGAAAACAGCCTCTTTAGGGCTGCTTAAGAGGAAAATAATTTGTTTTAAAAGCCTGTGAGCTAAAAACATGAATAGAATTACTTTTCTTTAGGAGGTTTTGAAGATCCCAAGGCAGGGGAAGGAGCTGGGCTCCTGCTGCTGCCTCTTGAAATGGCTCAGCTGTGCTATGGGTGAGGGAAGGCTGGAGCCTCTGCTCCACTTTCTTCTTTGTGATGAGTGTCTTTTAAGACTTACAACAAGTGATGCTGCCAGAAAATATTCTTCTGTTCAGCATCAGGACACTGCTGTTCTGTACAGGAGAACAGAGCTCCCAGTTATTGGTCTGGGGGAATAGCTGATTTTTCAGTTTGACAGCAAAATTGAAAAATCAAGTGGAGAAAAGGCTTTGCCTGGCTCATACTGGAATATTACTTTTCTTGCTAAACCAAAAACACTGTTCCATTCGGTAGGAAATATTTTATACAGTTCCAAATGAAATGTTTGATTGTGTACACTTGCTAGAAAAGCCAAGAAAGTAAAAGGAGAGATTCCCAAACATCGGATCAAGCCCAAGCACTGCAGCCTTTATTGCTGGGAGATGCTATTTTTCCTTTGAAAAGTCCTACCTCCCGGGAGGACAAAGCCACAATTGCACTTGAAATGAAGTAATGTTCTCCTACCCTGTTCTGTAGTACTGAGTATAAATGATGAACATCTGTATATTAAGAAAATGTCCCCATTCCTCGCTAGCTGCTAATTTTAAATGCCCTCAGGACATCATTCCGACTATGGGGATAAGCTGGCACACAAGCAAAGAACTTACAATTAAAATGTATATGTATTTTAGAATTCTAATTTAAGCACATGAATATTAAAGCATTTACAAGGGAGGAGGGTATCTAATGCTTTACTTTCTTTTTTTCCCCAGTTTCTTTATCTAACTGGAGGCTTCCATAATAAGCAGAGAGGCATCGGCTTACTTGGTGAACTTCTGAACCTCTGTAAATGCAAAATGGTTCAAATAATTACAAAAGAAGGTAATATCCTGTCTTCCAGTATGAACTTTACTCTTAGCTGGGAATTCCAAGGGCAAGAAAGAGGTAAGAGAAGTGCCTTTTCTTAATCTTAGCTGGCAAAGCAATACATTTGTATTCAAGCCAGTTGAACAAACCCAAGGGCAAAGGTTTTTAAAGACAATTTGAAAGCTAAAGTATGCTAATATTTCCCCAATTGACCCAAAAGAAATAATCAATAGGGGACAATACAAGGGGAGAGAGATTGAAATACAATTAAAAGAGAACTGAAAAACTGAGAAGCCTGTAGAAGTACCTCAACAAATGTCAGTGTATATCTCTCCTCAAAGAGGGAGAAACCTGAACTCTCTGTGCCAGAAGGTGAGATGTGTTATTCTCTGCGCTATAGGAAATAAGTAACTATGGATGTAACCACTATCTTGTGTTCCTCATTCACAATTTGAGAGCAATACAGATGTCCTTAAAAAAAGAACAAAAATATCATGAAATAGCAGCAGCACAGTCTCAGTGAGTTGAGATGGACCATTGAAGAGGTGTCCTGGAATGTTAAACAAAGAAAACTACAAAACTTATCTTTCCACAGGGAGATGGATAGCACACTTTCGATCGCTGGTACACTGCATGCACCAGTTAACACCAGAGCATCACTTAGACATTGTCCTCAAGGATTTTGTGCGTTTGCCTGACCCAGCATCACAAACAGCAGTGGCAAACCCTCCTCTGATGTGATGACCTCGGGCAGTGGATGGCCGTTGTCAGCCAGCAGTGCCAGGAATACAGCTCACAGGGAGGAAGGGACAAGGTGGCCTCTACCAACAAGAGGCTGGAAGGGTTCTCTGGAGTCTCCAGTTCAGCCTCCACTGGAGACAGAATGGACTTTGAGAAAGGTGCTCATGGACATGTCTGGTGACTCTTGACTGGGAAAAGATCTCCTGCAGGAAATACTTTGAGGCTTCTGTCAGCTCCTGGTCTCTGTTCAGAGGAACTACCAAGTTGGAGGAGCTGCTGTGAGCAGTCATCCAGAAGAAAATCTCAACAACGGAGTCTACAAAGGTGGACACCAGGGCATGGCTTATAGAAGAGAATAAGACTGCTCTGGAGGAAGTTTGAAGGACTCTGCTTTTCCCACCTCAACCCAGAGCAGCAGTTACTCAAGAGGTGGCTGCTGGAATAACAGGAGTGACATCTCCTATGTAAGAAACACATAAACACTGTTTAGGGTGGGCAAGGAACTCATTTGCAAAGTGTTTTTTGAAGGAGGCTGCCCTATGCAGACGTGACAAGGCAGTGCAAATAGCACCCTGAAGAGATAAATTCATTACTGAAGAGCTCCCATGGGCCTGCGTGGAGACATAAATACAAGCCAATTCAGTAGGGACTCAACTGCAGACATGGACTGTGACACCAGCGTGTCTGCTAATGGGTCAGTTTGCACTAAGCCCAGGTGAGAGTGCAGATATAAATAGGTGTGTGATACCTTGTAGTGAGGTTATCAAAGACCTTTTCCACATGCTGGAGAAAATAATTCTCCATACTTAGCTGCTCTTTAGTGTCTGGGCCCAGAAGCATAGAGAGAAAGCTTTTCTTTCACTGGACTGCAGCAAAACAATGAGTTGGTCACAGTATTGATGGAAGATGCTTCTCTTCTTGGAAAACTGCCCTGTGAATGAGAATGAAATGGGATGAAAAAAAACCCTTCATCACTAAAGTAAAGAGATTTTTGTTTCTCGGCCAGCCATGAAAAAGCCACAGAATGCAGCAAACAGCACAGGCTGCTTAACAATTACAGGCTAACACAGAAACCGTGAGGATAAGCCAACATATGGACCTTACATTTTGCCATGGTTTAGCAGACCTTAATTGGATCATCCATTTTTCCAATATTAACATATCAGGACTGCTGCTAATCCCTTGGGAGGTCCTGTATGTTGCAGATTAAAGCACTTGTCACAAGCTGCATGATACTGTTGGCTAAATAGTATTAAGAAATGAAGCTGCCAAACATTTAACTACTAATTTAATGCAATTTCACAAAGTCTGATGCTTTCTATTGAGATGCATCAGGTAAATTCGTAAAGATAATATGCCCAAAAGAATCTAAGTGTTGCAGGGGATGCCTTACTTTAGGTTAAAATACTGCTTCTTCACAGCAGCTGGAAGTGCATTATTGAGATTTATTCTAACAGAAAGAAAAAATTCTTTGAAGTACTGGTCCCTTTCTCAAAGAGTACCTACACTGTTCACAACAGACTATGTTTCCAAGCTGCTTCTGGATTCTAACCAATGACTACATTATTCCATTTCTTGGAGCTACATCCTCAGCACAAGTAATTCTTTCTTTAAAAGATGACACCTGGATCAACATTCTCCCAGATTCAGAGATGTGGATATGAACCAGATGGATTCAGATCCCTACCTGTCAAACAGCAAAAGGTCAGAACAGACTCTGGTGTATGACAGACTGGACAAGTTATCAGACAGTGCTAGTAGCAAAGTTTGATGAGAGACAGTTTATACCATGTGAGCACTCAATCCATTTCTACAGTGGTTTAGGCCTATAAACACCCTTCAGTGCAGGGAGATGATGATTTTTTCTAAGTGAAATTTAAAAAGAAAACAAAGCTACAAAAGAAAGTTAACAATAAAAACCACCTAAAATTACACAGGGAGGAGACCGATGAGCCGGCCACTGAGGGGAATCCAATACTCTCAGGATTTAATTCTAATTACTATAGATTTGTGGCACAAACTAGTCATTTCTCCTCCATCTCAAAATGTATCTTTGCTACAGATAATTACACTATGATAATTGTAAAGGTTCCTCATATTGTTAGCTCACATGGGTCTCTGCAGGGAAAACGGTGAGACAGGAAGCTAATATCATAGCAATACTACTTTGAATATGTAGGCAAATAAGCCAGAAGAGAATGCACTTTAGTATCACAGATATTCAACAGCCTGTGTTTGATTGCCTTTAGTATTTTAGACATATATCTTGTAAATCATCATATTAATCTCTCTCAAGTCAACATGGTGCTAATAAATAAACGGATACAATACCCTTGGCTAATCACTGCATTGCCCTGAGCAGAGTAGAAGAGCAAGACTCTCAGGGTAGGGCTTCTTCCTGGTGACAATCACTGAAGAATGCCTCACAGGAAGAATCCAGGGAGCGATGGATTAGAGATGGGGATTTTCCCATGTTGATGATCAAAAAAAGGAAATCCTGCTAAGAAGTAATCAGAAACAAATGGAGAACACTACAGAGAACAACCTCCTGCTGCTGTGTAAATCCATGGTGTATTCACTTCTTTAATATTGCCTGCAATCCTGATTTCCCCATCTCAGAAAGACAATTACAAAACTGACAAGACAACACAGAAGAAGGCAACAGAGATGATGAAAAGTACGAAAAGACATCTGTGTAAGAAAGAAAGAGGTGAATAGACCATGAATCTCCAGCACGGAAGAGAGGTGACAGTAGTTTGTCATTTCTTCCAGGAAGAATCCTCAATTACCAGCTGGCAGACTCAAAACTAGCAGAAAGAAAGAATGCCTCCACACTGCTGGAAAACATGTTCAAAAGGGTTTGGACAGTTTAATGGAAGAAAAAGATCATCGTCTTTGGCCATCCAGGCAAAAGAAGCCCTGAAAAAGCAAGCAGCAGGCACACAGTCTCAGAGAGGATGAAAAGAGAAAGACTTTTCCTGGGAGCAGACAGCACTACATGGAGCTTGTTTGTATCCAGGAAACTTTAAAGGTTTCTGGAGTCAGAGCAAGTCTGAAAGAAAGAAAACAGAGGGGAGGAAGGAGATGTGTTCGAAGTTCTTTCACTTCTGTTCTGTCTCACTCTGGAGTTCTCTGCTTTGAAAATGCTCATTGTTCCACTTTGAGGGTTCTTTGCTTTGCTCTCAAGTTTATAAGTCTTTTGGTGTTTGGGGCTCGAAGGAGACAGTTCAGACAGATCCAGCAGAAAGCTCTCTTTGACCTGGATTCCTATCACACACCCCCACTAAATTTTTCAACATCAAGCTTTTCACCTGTCTTCCACTCAACATCCTCAAGGGATGATCCAGCCAACAAATCAATCACGTTTTAGAACAGTACCTTCAGAGCTATTAAAATCACCTACCGGAAGATCTGGCAGGCCTCCCACTATCCACCGCAGTGGACTGTGCAACCGTTCCAGACTCCTGCACAAAATAACTGGTTTTACTCAACACACGGTTGCACTTGCACCTTCCCTCTTTGCATCCTTCCAGACACCATCAATAACTGAATTAGTTGACACCCACAATGGATCAGAAAGAATCACAGGAGTAAGTTAGTGGGGTTGGGGTGACACACAAAAAGATGGATGCTGAGAGCACAGTGAGTTACTGGATTTTTTTTCCATAAGCATTGAAATCTGGTTAACAGGTCACAGTCTGGTCTCCACCCCTTAGCTAATATCTCTTCCATTACATACTGCACTACAGCCCTTTTAGATGATTGATTATTCAATGGCAAGAAGAATGGTCATGAGGGCAGATACTTCATTTTAGAAGGGGAAAGCTGAGCTGGGCTGTACTATTAGCTAGAAACATTATCAGACCTGAAGAACAGCTTTGACAGTGTCTTCAGTTTAGAATGAGGTTTTGCAGTGGCCCCACCAGAAGCTGCCTCAAAAATGGAGGATGTTCCCATTCTGTCTGAGAGCTGACAATATCCATCCTCTAGCACACGTCGTTTCTCCCAGTCTGTTCCGGTGCAGGAGCCTGCTCTTTAGCTCTCCTTCCCTATGTTGTCTCCTGCCACCCCAGCCTTCCTTCCTGGCCATCTGCTCATTCATCACTTTCTTACCCAGACCTTGGTAGCAGAGGGAAACTCCAGGGTAGGGCTGGGCAGGGCAGGGAGCCCCAGGACATGGTCTCAGTCCCAATGTGTTTGCCACCACCCAGCCCTTCATTTCAGCCGTATGAGCCCCACTTCCTTATTTTTCATCCTCCTTGTTAGTCTTCTGACACGATCAGCCCGTTTCATCCAGAGAAATGTGCTGTGTTGAAAAAACACCGAGGCTGGTCATGAGAACAAAAGTCCTCCTCTGGCTGTAAATAAGCACTGGGGAAAGAAACTTCAGGATAATCAGATGTGGCTGCGATTCACCCTCACTGCTCTGTGCTGTAGGAGCAATCCCTGCTGCCCTGTGCAGACTGGCTTAGTGGCACAGAGCTCTGCCTCCACACAGGAGGGCAGACAGCTCCCATGGCACCTTTGGGCTCCGTTCCCCTCAGCAATGATGCATCATGTTCAGAACAAGTTCCATTTCTCCTGAGAGGCCTTCATCTGTCAGTGGCATCGATCTCCTGCAGCCTTTTGATTTACTTGTTTAATTGAGCTGTTGGAGACAGGACCTCAGCAAGGCTGTGTCCACTCCAGCATTTCCCCTCCAGGCATGTGACTTCCCAGCACCTGGTGGGATGTGCAGTGCTGAGGCAGCACTGCTGACATTAAGTAATGAGGAGCTGCATTATTAATCTGACCTGCCATGCAGGGAGACAGAGAGGATTCCAATCCAGCAAGTTGGAACCTCCTTGAAAATTCACTCTAACTTGTGGGGCTAAAGAAGCCTATTTCTCACTTTTACAAAACAACCCTAACCAAGCCCCTGGGAAATGCTGCTACCAAGGGACAGCAGAACTGGAAACCAGTGAAAGAGGCGATCTAGTCACATAGCTCACTACTGGGTTATGGTTTAAGTCATTTCAGAAACTGAAGCAAATGAGTCCGGTTAGTAAAATCATAGAATCAGAATAGTTTGGGTTGGAAGGGACCTTCGAAGGTCATCTAGTCCAAGCCTCTGCAATGAGCAGGGACCTCTACTAGATCAGGCTGCTCAGAGCCCTACAACCTGGCCACGAATGTCTCCAGGGATGGCGCATTCACCACCTCCTAGCATATCAGAGTGGAAATTCTTGTTGGAGGTTCCTGGTGTAGTGTTATGTGATTCTGTATGTCAGTAAGATAAAGACATGTCTGTGTCTGTGAAAGAGACTGACTGGGCTTATATATTCACTGGAAATTGCAGGTTCCTTGCTAAGCAGGATGAATTTCAAATGGTATTCGAGGAAGTTAATCTTCTTTTGCCTTCCAGACCCTCCTGAATGGATCCTAGGTGTTGCGTGTGATTTTACAGCATTTCAATGAATGCTATAAAAAAACAGCAGAAGCTGGAGTATGTCAGGATCTTCCAGCCCTTTCACTCAGAAAACAGGCATGCTTCAAAATTCTCTGTTCACCCCAACCTTGAAACATGGTCACCAACACTGAGTCCCACTCCCTGTTCTGAGGATGGTGCCTGTTGTTCTTCACCACCAATACCAGGTCCATAGACTTGCATACCCATGTATGCCTTATTGTCCTCCCAGCCAGGGCACAATGTCTCCCTGGAATGGCCCTTTGCCATGATCATTTGTGTAGCCTGAGCAAATCTTTTCTGCTCTTCTGCTTCCTGAGAGGACTCAGCTACTGAGCAAACAGGAGAGGAGAGTGAATTCCACTGTTTATCAGCCAGGGTAAATTTCAGCCGCACCTTGTAAACAGGCAAACAAGACCAGGTAGCCTGGGAGTAGTGCGGCACTGGTACTTACAAAAGCAGAAGGGAGCATTATAACCTTTCAGATTAATTCTTTATATAGCACAAGCTAGAACCAAACTCACACCACTCCAGGAAAATCCAATTTTAAGTATTTCACAAAACCAGACCCTCCACTGGAAGCCTGTGGTGCTGCCACGTTGAAGAAAGCTCTGTCCTGCTCCTGTGGATGAAAGCCTCTAACCAGCATATTCTGGGATGAAGAGCTCTGGATCTCCAGTATTACATATTCCTTCAGGCTAGATGCTGACCCTGTAATGCTCATAATTCTTCAGGCCCCAGATCGTTGGCTCTTTCTGAATATGTTTTGGTGTGGGAATACTGAATATGGGCCATATTGTGTTGGTGAGCTGAAGCCCAGGATAACATCTCATGTATTTGGACCTCAATATCCTCATCCTGGGCTCCACAGGCAATTGCAACCTGAGGCATTCTGCTGATTACCATTAAGCACAGCTACTGCGAATAGCCAGAGGGCTGCTCTGATCTGCTCACTCAGGGCATTGGTACACACCAGGTACTTCCCTTCCCCTTGGGAACTCATGCTCCAATGTTCTGTGATAACGTAGTCCTCCAGCTGTCCTCTCACAGCCAGCTCCAAATCCTGCCTCTTACAGCAGCACCAGGCATTAGATCACCTTTCCCTGCTGGAAGGAGCAAATCACCACGCAAGGGAGAGGGAACAGTTTGGGGTGATTAAAGTTATTACTGGGCTGCTCAAGAGAGCACAGGGATTTATCAGCTGGCAAACGCTGGATTAGGAGGTCTCAGAGTTACCCGCTCCATGCCAAGAACCTCTCAGGCCATATGTTGAAAGGACTTGGGCAGAGAAGGATTAGTTGAAAGCAGGCTTGTGCAGTAAGTTAAAGTGAAAAATCACTCTCTAAATGGGGGAAGATCCCAGGGACTAAACAGGGTGATTATAGAGGCTGGTGTTTAGCCTTTAATTCAACAGACTCTGGATTTTCTCTTTTTATTTATAAGGCTAACGCTAGCCCTCCTCTCACCCTGGACACAGTAAATTAAAGCTGCCAGAACTCCTCAAAGCCTGGAGCAGCCAAACTAACCCTGCAGTGTGCGAGTCAGAGGGGATGCTCATCACAGCTTTTTGCTGTCTGAAGAAATCAGGAGAACACAGTTCTATCTATCATCAGGTTTGAAAGTGCCTGAGAATTTGCTGGGTGTTGGAAACCGGGTCAGAAATCGCACCAGTGCTGTCATTGGCAGGGGTTGGCTCTGCCATAGGTTAGATGGAAGTGCTGAAGAAAGCAGGGAAACCTATGGTAGAGATTTCTGGGTCCCTGTGGTCTCACTTCCAAGTTGTGTGATGTCCTGTACTGGTTTTGCTTCAAGTTGCTGAATAGGATATAATTTTCCAGTCTACACTTTTCCCGGAGACTCCCACAACTTTGGGCTTTTGGTGGGGTGGTGGGACTATTCGTGGAAGAATCCAGTGTAATTATGGCACTGCTTTTCCATGGCTAATTTCTGTGTGATGCAGTGACAGTGGCACAGATGCACCAACTAGCACATGGCTGGCTGGAATTAGACCCAGTCCTTAAATTAACATCCACAGGTTCCCCATTGCTGGCACTGCAGGTGTCATCTTGAAATTCAGAGTCCTCATGAAAGACTGCAAGGAAACCCTGTGAAATCACTGCAGTCTGCTTCAGTGCACCAGGACTCTGGAGTTCCAGACTCCAACAGATCAACCCAGCCTTGCAGTCAGAGAACTTCCACAAAGGAGCACACCCAGGCTTTTGAAAACAGCACACGTGTTTTATCACTGTCAGCCCACATCAGGGATGAACAGGGATGTAGATCCCAAAGGTCCTGGAACATGGAAATCTTAACTGATGCAAGGGCCTGCCTGAGAGGACTTGGATTAGCTCCCAGCAGTGAAGACTCTCTTCATTTCCAGGAAACTCCTTTTTTTTCCCCTCAGGCAGAGGTTACTCAGATGAACACTCTCTACAAGAAGAGAAATGCAGCACAAACCGCTGTTTGATGACATGTGGTCCTAGGAGGCTAAATGCCACAAGCCTTTGGCAGGGTGTCCTCCCACTACAGCTGGTATCATCAAACCTGTGATGCTGGACAACCGCACTGGCTTGATCTCCATCTCCCTTACTTTGTCCCAGCTGCAACACTGGGCTCATCACAAGCCTCCCTTCCCCACACCCCTTGTCTCTGGCTCTGCTTGTGTAAACTCTGGGCAACCAGCCTGTTGCAACCAACACCACTTGCCGGGAACCTGCAATTCCTCTACATAGATTCTCAGTATGGGTGTCCACATTCAGGCAATTGCATGGAGACATCATTTAGGTAGCTGCAAACAATGGTTGACTCCCCAAGAGGAGGGTGCAGCACGCTACAGGAGGGTGTTATGCTCAAACCCTCCACCTCAGGAGCCCTTTCCTTCTTGTAATGTGCCTACAGCGATCCAGAAGTCCTGCCCTATTTCATCCTCTCTGGAAAATCAATGTCTGGTCTCAGTCAGGTCTCCACTTTCACCCATTCCCCATGTGAAGGTGACAACAATTGAATGGTTGTTGCACTGTTCTGAGTGGTGTGTCAGGGAGGCTGTGCACAATAGGGTGGGCAGGATCAGGCTGTGATTTGACCACCCTTCTTTTTGCTGGCTGCTAGGCTGACTAAGCCATGTCCTCTGCTGAGCCCCTGCTCAGGCTGCAAAACCCTTCTGTTCAAGGGCTTTAACAAGCACCGTGTGGAAGGACTTTGCTTTATTAAACTAGAGATTTAGGTCAAAAAGAGTCAAATAACTAATTCTCAAAGCTCTCTATCCTCTTATTGAACTCCTGCTTTTAATGCCATTTGTCTCTCCCTTTCTATTTCAGCCAGCCGATCACAGCATTTCTGATTACATGGGGATTTCTGCCAGGAGCCATCTTTTCACACATCCCTGGGCAGAGTTTCTGGAATGCAAAATGGAATTAAGCCAGCAATTTTTTCCAGTGAATGGAAAAGCTGGAGGGATTTTGAGAACATTCTGAAAGGTTCTGACCCTTCTCTCAGACATGAAACAGAGAAACCTCCACTGGAGGAAGACGATGTTTCTGACAACTTAACTGGGAGCACAGCTACACAAGCCCTGCACCTCAAGAGTAGCTCTTTAGGTGAGCTACTGCTATGAATACCTGCTGTCTGGCTTCTCAAAGCACTTTCTTGCTACATCACTGGTTTGTTTGGCCTTTGCCCTTTAGGTACAGCAGCCTGCAATGCTGTGTCTGTCTACGGGTCTAGGTTGGTGAGGCCTTTGACATATTTTACCTTCTTGTGTTGCATTTAAGCCTTATTACAGATGCCATAAAGTCACCTCGAGGACAGTAAGTATTCAGCAGAGTAGTAACAGTTGTTCCATCCTAGCCCAACCCCTGAAACTCTCTACAGGTGCTGAGTGGGTTTATCTACATCAAGAACCTTCCAGTGCCATTTCAGGTGGGAAGGAGGCAGCTCTGAGGTGTGTTTGTCAGGTGAGGAAATGAAGTGTCTTGTTAAATGGACAACTCATTGGAACCAAAGTACAGACTTCTAGCACAGTGGAAGTCAAAGTCAATGAAGACACCCCAGGCCACTACGGCCACAGAACTAGCATTAAATCAAAATAAAGCAGAAACCAAAAACAAGCAAATAAAAAACCCCATCTCCATAGAAGTAACACAAAGAGTAGACATGGCTGTAGCAGAAGAGGTGCAAGACCCCTTTCAAGGATGTGACACAGAAGATTAATGAGCCAGGGGGTACCTGCGTGCAGGGGCAGAGGGGAGGTTACGCACAAGGCTCGCTCTACCCAGGTATTGCTCAGCTCTGGTAAGTACTGTACCGTGAAAGCCTTTGGAGGATGAAACCTCTGTGTCCAGAGCTATTGCTTCCTAGGGATTATTCAAGTGTAACATCTATGACAGATGTTTCTTCCCCAAGAAGCTGGAGAGTTTTCCAGCCTCTCTTTGTTCTCCTCTTCATATTCACCATCAGCACTACCAAATTCCAGCCAAAAAAACTCTGATAGGAAAAACAGAAAGCACCAAAATGTATCTTCTAATTCTGCTTCTCTCATAATGTTTTGCAATGCTATAAGTAATGTTACATTAAAAGTCTGCTTCATCTGATCTTATTTTTCTCTTATAACACATTTTATGCTCATCCAGTTAATGCTGTTTGAAATAAACCTGATCCTGGGAGCTAATTGGCATAGTGACATGAAGTTTGTGACTCCCACAGCAAAACGCATCATTTCAGTATCTGAAAGAATAACATAAATCCCTGCACATATTTCATCCTAAAGGCTGCAAAATCTGCTCACAGTGTTCTTGTCTCAGTGGATCAGCAAGTTATCAGGCACCGTCACTATCATCTGAATGGAGATAAGGTGCAGCAAATCCTTCCCTCCTGCTCTCTGACACACAATATCGGCACCAAATAGGAAGCCTTGGAGCAGGGAGAAATTGGCAGTCCTCTGGGAACCCTAAGCTGAATGTGAATGCTTTAGAGAGACAGTCAGCTCCCTGCACAAAGGCAGAACAGCCTTTCCTCTATTGATCTGTAAGGCAGGCACTGTACCGAGTATTAAGCTATTAGTTGTCAGGAAGGTGCATGTGTAATGTAGCATATTAGCATCCTACAAGAGCTGCTGTCAAGAAAAGAGAAAGCAGAACAGATCCAGCCTAGGCACTGTAGGCATCTTCCACGCCATGTACCAGGTTGCTTTGGAGACCAATGTTGGTCTTCAAAACAGAACATACTGGCACAGAGATGAGACAGTCCAGATGGCTGTTAACAGCCAGGAGAAGCCCTACTGCTTGTCAGTCCTGTGCGTAAAGGCCTTTAAAACATGCAAAGTATATTAACAGTGAATGCAGTAGCTCTTGGAGAAGCTATAAGCTGTCTCGCCCTGTGGAAAGTAACTTCCATGAGTGAAGTCTCTTTTTTCTAGCTCTTCGCAGGCAGAGCTTGCGGCCCAGCTATTACCATAGTCACATTTGGAAGCTGCAGACTTGCATTCCCTGAGATGCAGCCCAAGGCAAAGGGGCAGACAGCATCCCTGTGACAGGCAGATGACTGCCTGGCAGGTTCTGGGGCTACCTGCAAGGCAGAAGTTGCTGTCACAGGCTTGGTCCCAAATTTGGATGTTGCCAAGCCTTCATTGCTGGGTGTCTGCTACATATCTATTCATTCTCCCAAATTCCTTTCTCCAGCTAACTCCACTAGCTGTTGTTAAAACACTTCTCCTCTGAAGCAGAAGTGCTCACTATTCCTGGATTTTCCCTTAAATGTATCCTGGTATTCCCAGTGTTCTTCCTCAGCTGGTAAGACCTGGTCAGGTTGGCAAGCCCAGTTCCACTGCATTTCAAGACATAGACTTACAAAGAGTCACTGCCACATTTTCCTACTTATATCCAACTTTGCATTTCTTTTACTTCTAGTGCTGAATAATCTATCATCATCTTGATTACTGCTGCAGGATTAAGTTTTTCATAGCCAGTGAAAACAGATGGCACCTGAAGTTTCTACCATACCATATACTTTTAGACACTACCTCAGTTTAAAATCTTAGTCAGACCTTAGATTTTTGGGTTATTACTATCATCTCTACATCTGTATTCACTTCTGTCTACCCCCTGGGACCAAGCTAAGGCTGGCTCTGCACCCTTGCTTGTATAAGAAGTTGATTTTTGTGTAGCTTTTGGATTTTCTGCTGAGCAGTGGTACAGACTCCCACAAATGTCCTTGCTCTGTTCTGGCTTGCAACATGGAGGCTCATATTTATGTCTTGAGCATATAGGTCCTGAGCCATCCTTATATCATGCTTTTCTGATTATAGGTGTGATTGCTACAGTATAGGCACAAGATTCCACATGCCTGGTCTGTGTTTTATGACTGTTATAACTCACCGAGCTAAGTGTAATTTCACTTATTAGATTTACAGTTCAAGAATAGAGATATATTGGTAGCAAAAGCCTATCCGAAAGTGTCATTCAGTGCTTCTGGGTACCCATCTCTTCTGTTTTCATATAGGTGGAATATGCTACTAATCTCCCACCTGCACAGAAGTACCATTTGGACGATGGGAATTCACAGCAGTCTGCCTTTTCCTATGTCCTACTCTATCCTGCAGTGAGGAGCAGCTCAGCCACTGCAAACAGCCAGCATATTCCTGCAGACAGTCTTTGCAGCAACACTGCCGCATCTACCTGCCTGATGTGTCTCCAGTGCTACATTGCAAGGTGACACTGACTGCCCTGATGGGCCACCTCTTCCAGTCTTTCTTACTTAACCTTGGGCTCTCGCCAGCCATTCAACTTGCTGAATGATGGAGGTCTGCAACCTCCTCCCCTTGGGCTGTAGCCAATGTCTCTGTCACTTGTTCTTTCTGTGTTAAATTCATGTATGTTTTAGAAGATAAGAATAGCTACAGCAAAACCTGTCCCCAAGCACCCTCATTTGAGAATACTGACAGAATGCTTTTAAACAAGGACAATTCATTCAGTCCACAGTACTGGGAGCCTAATGGCGTGGGCCAAAATTGTTCCAGTTGATCTAGAGAGGGTAGTGACAGGACAAGGGGGAATGGATTTAACCTGCCAGAGGGGAGATTGAGATGAGCTCTGAGGCAGAAGCTCTTCCCTGTGAGGGTGCTAAGGCGGTGGCACAGGGTGCCCAGAGAAGCTGTGGCTGCCCCATCCCTGGCAGTGTTCAAGGCCAGGTTGGACACAGGGGCTTGGAGCAACCTGCTCTAGTGGATGGTGTCCCTGCCCATGGCAGGGGGGTGGAGCTGGAGGAGCTTTAAGATCCCTTCAACCCAAACCAGGCTGGGATTCTATGATACATGAACATGAAGTAAGAAGATGGCTTCTAACCTGGAGAAGCAGAAAGTGTGTACAGAGGAACTAGGAATAGAGTAATGCTGGAAGATTTCAATAAAGCTTTGTTGGTTTGTCATAAGATAAAGCACAGTGCTTTGTCAAATGGAGATATTACCAGGTTACATTTTCCTAGGTTATACCAAAACCCACTATCAAGTGAAGAAGAACAGAAGAACTGGCCACAGGCAAGTGGTTATAGAGGAATAAACTTCTCACAGCAAGAACCAACTTGGACACAATCAGACTGGTTTGGGGTAACTATAGCATAGATCTGCCAGGCTGGAATTCATATCGGAGTTCAGAGTGAGGGCAACACATTTGGTATGTCCATTTATCATCTCTGCAGTGGTGCAGTTTTGGATTAGTGATTAAGTGATATGCCTTTAGCTGTTCCTCAGCATCATCCAGTGGCATCATCCAGTTGCTCTCTTCTATACCCACCATTTTAGCTGATCTTCCCACTGCTCTAGCAGGCAGCAGCACGTGGTAGATGGCCAATTTCACTGTTACTGTCCTCATCACAGGGGTGCTTCTCTCTTTGTTGTTTGTTTAGCAGAGGGGTTTAACTAGTCATTACAGTTATAGTTCATAGAACCAAACCACTTTGTTCATGGGCTCTGAACCCTACTAAGGCTTACCCCAGTTCCCCCTGGATCTGCTGTAGTAATGCCAGCTCTTGTCTAAATACCCTCCTTTCTGTGCTGCATCTTCTCTCATCTGAAAAGCAGCAGTCGTCTGACTGATGTGCTGTGAAGTGTATTTCATGCTAACTAGTTATGCTGAGTCCATTAGGACTATTCATAAAGCTGCTCACTGGTCTGCAGACAGGTCGCACAGCCTTGTCTATAATTCAATTCTGCAGCAGCTCTGCTTGTTTGCCAAAAGCAACTGTGAGACCAAGAGAGTGAGCAACCTGTCTGCCTGAACTTTAGCCATGCTGTGCACTTGGGGCTTGCATTCAAAGCATCCTATTTGATATGTTTTTTTCTTCTTTACACATGTATTTGTTATGATTTTCCAATTCTGTTCTCTCGTGTTCTACTCTTTTCTGCTGCACTCCATTCTAACTTAGACTATTCTATTAAACTTCCAGTTTCACTCTACTTATGATTCAGTACAAGCTGCTAGATTTTAAAGACATCTTGGGAGACTGTTCAGGTGAAAATATCGACTGTCTAAAGTAGATTCATGGCCCATGCAGCTTAGTAGCCTCCCTTTGATCTCCCAGCAGGTAGATACGAAATAAAATGCTGCATGTGAAGATCTTAATCCTAATCCATAGAGTTTAAAATGGATTCAAGCCTTGCAGCAAGCAGTTTTATAGCTGTTCCAAAACGCTCTTAACACCATCTGCGATAACTGGGGCTATTCTTGGTTTTCATGTTTGTTCCAGTCTTGGTTTTGAAAGCAGTTTATCTTTTGCCTTCCATAACCTTTCGTGAAATGAGTTCCACATTTTAATAGTCAAAAAACCCTCATCTGACTACACAGGTGTCTAACCTGTGCTGGCCTTCCTGGTTGGTCTTATTATCAGTGGAGATCTAGTCGATACAGTCAACAGAGCGTGAAGTGTGAGTTATCTCTTCCACAGATGGGTATTTGTACTTGGTCAGATGAATCGCTCCCTGAAATTGCCTATTTCTCCCTACTGTCTTAAAGAGAAGCCTGCAATAGCCAGTTCAGGAGCAGATGTCTGTGTTTTAGATATCTCTTAGCTGGTGAAGCTGAATCCCATCTCAGTGTGCAAAAGAAAATGTCATTTTATCAACTCTGGATTTGCCATCTCTCAGTTTAATTGAAAAATATGCTTCTGCATGTGTCATGAGGCAGAGAGGACTTATCTGTACCTGTCTGCTTTTTACAGACCTTTCTTTATTCATCTGTTCACCATATGAGTAGTTCCTAATCTTTTCCAGGCCCTTTTAGGGAGAGTTTCTGCAGGTCTTCATCACTCTTGGTGGCCTCTGTAGCCCTGGACCCATAGCCTTTTAAAAATCCTGTTACACTGCTACAATGACAGGTACAAGACCAAATCCTTTTCAAACAAACACGCGTATCTGGATCTCTAGATAGAATCATAGAATCACAGAATTCCATCCTGGTTTGGGTTGAAGGAATCTTAAAGCTCACCCAGTTCCAACCCCTGCCATGGGCAGGGACACCTTCCACTAGACCAGGTTGCTCCAAGCCCAGTTTCTCACAGGAGCTGTGCTCTAGAAATCTGACTTTGAACCTCTATGTCTAACTCCCAGCACCCTCTTAGACTGTTGGGGCTTGTAAATTTGATGAGCTCCTTCAAACATTACAGTACACAACTGAGTCCTGGCTTTAGCTGGAGCGCTTTGTATCCCGGATGCTTTCTCACCCTGCTTGGCTTTGCTGTGCAGCACTCGCTCTTCCTGCGCACAGGCTGCACGTTGTCACTCACCCTGAGGATTAGCTCTGGAGGTCTATCAGCTGCACACCCAAGGGAGCACACGAGCGAGCACTGGGTCTCTCATCCTGCACCTACAGGGCTTTCATACCTGGATCCAAGCAAAAAGAGACATAAGTGATGCTGCAGAAGCACACACACAGCGTGCAGCCCAGCGTTCTCCCCCTCCTGTAGTAAATGTCAACAAGACTTTAAACAAACAGGTAGCTTTGCCACTAATACAAAAGAAGCCAACTTTAACATAAAGCAGCTGAAACAGCAACACTGTCATCCCCTTTTTATACAGTCTTCTGCTTCTGTCACAGACAAGCTACTGAAGCTAGAAGAGAGCCTTTCTTTTCTCCCAGTTTCTCCTTATTCCATTTGCCAAATATTGATTTTCCTTTCCTTACTACAAGCAGAGCTTGAAATTAATAATTTCTATGTTATTTTGTCACTTGTGTGTCATCGATACTAGCAGGACTGGGCAGCAGGACAAGCAGAAACATTCAGGGAGATGAAAGTTAGTGAGGTGGCACAGAATGCAGCAGCCTGGGGTCAGTGAGCAGATCGTGGAGCGTATCAGAGTCTTCCTGGTGAGAGGTTGGGTATTCCTCATACACGAGGTTCTGGGGATGTGATTTACTGCAATTCCAGCTCCCCTACAGGGTGATAGGTCACTGTCCCAACACAGCAATGAGAACACTCGCAGGGTTAGACTAGACCAGCTTGCTCCAAGCCCCATGCAATGTGGCCTTGAACACTGCCAGGGATGCAATGCTCTGTGAGCACCAATGAGTATGGAGGCTCCCACACAGGATTATGTAGGCTCCATTTGCTTTGAAATGATGCCGCAGAGAATACCAGCCTGTCTGTGGCACCAGCTTCTACCCGTTCCCATGCAAAAGTCTTCTCAACCAAATCTTACGGATGCACATTCTGTCATCTGTGAACAAAATGTAAAGCTTCACAGCTTATTCTGTAACAGAGAGAAGATGACGGGCAAGCTGTAAGGAAAAATAGAGGCTGAGCTGAATGAGAGCCTGTGAGAGCTGGAAGTTGAAGGAGCATTTCTGACTCTGCCCAGCACCTGGATACCAGTAAGCAATCTGTCCACATGAGCTGTGGGCTATGTCAGGTCTTCCCAGTTTCTGGAGCAACCAGATCTGAAGAAATCACATAACCCATAGGAACTCTAACATACCTGGCCAAAACCACACAGAAACAGAGTCTTTGGCGGCTCACCTCCTGATGACAGAATAGTCATCTAGGAAAAGACATAAAATACCCTGCGTTTTCTGGTCTTTCCAACAACATCCACATGCTGCAGTGGAATGGCTTAAAGTTCTCATTCTACAAGTATAGTGTGTGAGCAACATTTTGGTAATAACACATGGCTCTGGCTTTTCCCACAGAATGGTAGAGAAACCAAACATCTGCTCTTCTGTCTTTATCAGATGGAGGTGCTGTCGGGCGCGTTTTAACCCTGGGTGTATGAGGTGTGTGTGAGATGGGGTCAGATGTGGCCTAAGAACCAGGACCAGTGCAGAACTGGGACAATACAAGACCTCATGGCAGGCACGTTAGACTCAGAGGAGTCTTCCTCTTTACGCCTTCCTGTATGAGTTGTCTCGTGGACTGAGCCCTGCTGTTGGCTTGTTGAGATCTGCACTCTGCAGCTCTGTCATCACTGATTTATTCCTTACTGACTTTTTCACGAGCCGAGACAAAGAGTGCCCTTAATTTTACCAAGGCCACAGTTTCGTGGCTTTTAATAGTTGATTTGAGCACAGATGTTCACTTGGCAAAGCAGCCTTCAGACAGTCCAGCTCGACTACAGGAGACCGTTTTGAAGAGACATTGCTCAATTAGCT
>NW_009925803.1:322-11580 GCF_000696875.1 Nestor notabilis | reverse complement strand
TCCGGCTGAACCCTGCATCCCCCAGCCATGGCAGAGAAACTATTTCACTGATAGTTTTCCCCATAACTTCGATGGCCCCAGCAATGATTTAGGGAGAACAAAGTGCAAACCTCATAGCCTTACCATCCCCAAAGCTGTCCCCCAGAAACACTGGCTGATCAGGTCTCTCTCAGTCCAAGACTCACAAGGTGCAAATGTTTTCTGTAATTGTTTTGAAATTATTTTCTATCCTCGTAAGGACCAATGTAATCAAATCAGATGCACTGTGAATATGGAGCCATTGCTCCATCTGCTCTTCTCTGTGCCTGACTTACAGAAGTATCAGCATCACATAACAGCCTTCTGTGCTTAGCTCCATCCCTTGCTGTCCTTGCACACTCACGATCATGGAGCACAGCCAGGATAAGCTAACATTTAACCCAGGAAAAACCCCTCTGGGGCTATTCATGTCAGAAATTAAAGAGTCACATCTGACTGGGCAGAAGAGCAGTGAAGGTGCCAGAACTCTTTGCCCTGCACACAGCAGCTTCTGACAGAGCACCACAGGCAGCTATAAAACACTTAACTGGCCATTAGAGTTCAGAGGGCAGATGAAAACTGGCATTGTAATACCTGGCCCTTTGACTTCATGCATTTATATTCAGCCAGAGACAATATATGAGTGAACAGGAACCAGAACCTGAGACTCCCCATTCAGAGAACTCCTTTAATCAGAAGTGTCACTGGTCCTTGACACTGTCCTGCTTTGGATGCTCTGAGAGTTGCATTTTTGCTGCATGATAAAGTGCAGCTGCACTGGTACATCATTTTCTCTGTAACCATGGGCATGGTAATCGCAGCTAACTAGGCTCCCTGCACCCACAGCTGCACAGCTCTCAGCATCCACAAGCAAGCACTACCAGGCTCTGATCCATTCGGTAATCTGCCATGCAGACACATAGTCACAGACAAAGGGCAAGTCCTTTGTACACAGAGGATGCTGGTGCTGTTAAAAAGCAGCATTGATTTATGTCTTGAAAAAGCAAATGATGTGTTTGTTGTGTATTGAAGGACAGGCATAGCATGAGTGATTTCAGAAACCCCAGTGAGTCAGAATATTGAGAATACTCTAATCCATGATATATGATTTTCAAACCATTTCTCGGGTTGTGGGTAAACAGAGGAAACCCAAACCCTTTAGACTGACCGTTCTGATCCTGCATGCTAGCAAGTCCCAGCATGCTCAGCTGGGTGTGCTTTGAAGCTTCATGGGATCTTGTGCTGGCCAGAGCCAGCTACACCTTGTGCAGTGGGACCTGACCAGCGTAGCTCATACTGCTCCCTGCCCGCCTCCTCCCAGCCATCCTGGCTGGACTGTTCACTCCTGCAGCTCTGAGAGCAGAACACAAGCTGTGTTGTGACTGCCACAGCACTGTGCTGCTGGGAGTGGGGGGGTGAAACCAGACTAAAGCTCCAGAGCAAGGGAGTAAGCCAGAAGCAGAATTCCCTCAGTGTTTTGTTGCTGCACACTGCTATCAGCACTGGTAATGGCAGCACAAGTCTGCCATGAGCTGTCAGGCACCCACAGCAAAACATGTCAGTCTCTGTGTTCCTGTCTCTGCAAGCTACTGCTCATGCTGCGATAGCCACTTGCTGTGCATCAGGCCTTGCATAGCCTTCCCCACCACCCCTCTCTCTAGCACCCTTTGGTGCCACTGTCAGACACCTAGTAAGATGTGCTTGTTTGTCCCTGCACCTTGGACCCATGCTGGAAGGTTTGCTGGAGAGGATACACAGGTTTGCTGCAGAGTATCCTACTACAGTCATCGCATGCTCAGACTTCTCAAGGAAAGGGAGAAGAGAAAGAGAAGGGATAAGTGTCATCAAAACTGTTCCATCATGACCAGAGTCATCACTGCTAGCTCACCATTGTCACCATGACAGCCAGCATCACCATCACAATTATGACAGCCCACTTCATCCATCCCTAGATTAATTCTCTTCATCCATCTGTGAAGATAAAGAAGATACAAGAAGATCTAAAACCAAAGGACCCACTTGTGCCCTCCAGCATATCTGGGCAGCGTTGCTCAACCACCACCTGAGGGAATTGCTCCTTCGCATCCCTGATACAACCACTTTGCTAGTGGTATACACAGACAGGGATGAAGAAGAAAGGAGCATTGTGGTGACTACCCTCCACCTGCCACTTGCCTTTGTTATCCCCTTTTCTCTGGACAAATACTTCCTTTTTCTCTCCAGCCAAAACAACAGTCACATTTTGCCTGCTAATGTCTTGAAATGAAAGGGGGGTGTACAGATGGTTCACCTGCATTCCCCATCACTGCCCTCACCTGTTCCTGTGGAGGGTGTTTAATATATAGGGGCCAGTTACAGGAAAGATTAGCTGAAGCTTGATGCTTTGCTTTCCCTTTTTATGTCTTTAGTTTATTTTTCAAGCAGTTACAGACTTTGTAGTAGAAGTCCACATTGCCTGGGAGGTGCCCCAGACGTACCTGCACAGGAAGAGGAGGCTGGATTAAAAGGAGACCTTTGAGGACTGAACGTGTTAAGTTGAAGCTTCAAATGTCTGTGTGTAGTCTCTGAGGCATTCCTTTATATTAAAATTTCAACATCTACAAAGAAAGAGATACATTTCTAGCAGTGCAGATACAGCAATTGTTATTAATGGGCAGGAGCCCTTTATCATCCAGTGCTGGTTTTGTTGTTTGGGGTTTTTTACTTTACATGAGTGAGTCCAGTTTTAACCTCCAGGTTATTCTTCTGACCACTTTAAAGATGTTCACTGTCCACATGCAGGAAGGGTTAAACCTGGTTTCTCTTTCAGAGGAGCAGCTATTTTCAGTGGCATGAGCAGGGGTGCAGCCCACAGGGAGGGTCTTTCTGTGACTGGGGCATGGCTGGGTTTGCTGCTCCTCTTGCAAGCCCTTCTGCAGACAGGTGTCATTTTTAATACCTAGAAGCTTAAAACAAACACTGCCTGATAATAGAATTAGCCTTGACAAATCTCTGTCTGCAACACACTGTTACAGTACTTAGGGATTAATATAAAAGTGCAAGCTGAACGTGGTGCTGTTTAACAACAACAAACACATCCTCTAAAGAGACAGACAAAGAGCCATGGTTCCTAATTAGCCAATGTAATCCAAGACTAAGCAAGCAGTGTTCTCAACAAGGCTCCTGGTCCCTAGGGCTGCAGAGCACAGATGTATCATTAAGAAAACAGGCACCAAAACACAAGACCACATCCTCACACTACGTGGCCTGAGCTATGCTCCCTGGGCCTTTTCTCAGCTGCTGGTTCAAACCTCAGAATCCCTCTGCTCAGCACCCAGTCCATCAGGCTGAATTGCTGCCACCGCTAGAGCTGGACTAGGCTGTGGCTGTCTGCAAATGCAGGTGGAAGGATGGAAAACCCCCACCCTGGGGACAGGTGAGAGGGTATAACCCACATGGGAGCACCAGAGACAGAAAAGTAATAATCAGGTGTTGGAAGGAACTTGGGAAGGTCTCTTTGAAGACCATGTCCAGCCAGGGCTAGTTAATCAGGCTTTGTATATCTCAGTTTTAGCTGTCTCCAGAGATGAGATTGTGCAGTGACTTTTGGTCATTTACCCACCCTTACTTTGGAAAACTTTCTTCCTATATTGGGTTTGAATTTCCTGTGCTCCTGCTTGTGCCCATTGGCTCTTGCCCTTGTCCCTCTGCACCTCTGAGAAGGCTCTACACCTTCCAAGGCTCTACACCTTCCAAGGCTTTACACCTTCCAAGACTCTACACCTTCTCTTCTCCAGGCTAAGCAAATGCAGTCCCCGGAGCATCTCCTTGTATACCCCACCCTACAGCCCCTGTCCACGCTGATAACTCCACTGGACTGGCTCCCATCTGTCAGTGTGTTTCTTTCACTAGGGAACCCCAAACTGGACACAGCACAGGAGACGGAATATCACCACAGAGTGGGGCAAGCAGAGTATAATCCCCACACGCATACGAGTACAAGCAAACGCTCTCACTCAACTTGATTCTGTGGTTAACAGCACATATCAAAACCATGGTGTCTACCACACTACAAGATCTGTCCCATGGGTACTCATTGGGAGTCATTGCCTCAGCTCACAGCTGAATGCTGCCCGCAAAGAAACCCCTAAATCAATATATTGACCCTGATATCAACAAAAATATCAGGGATCCTTACAGCCACTAGAGTTACATTATCCTTCTAATTAATAGAAAATAGCAATCGTGAGGCACGACCTGGTTCCCAGAGGAGAGACAGAAGAGAGAAGCCCTCTCCACCACAGCACCGTTCGGTCTGAAAAGTGCCTTAAGAAAAGAAGTGGGTCCCAAGAACCTAATGGTGTCTTGGCAGGGGTGGGAGGCTGCAGAGGACAAGCATTAGTCAAGCATGAGGAGGGGAGGACACGTGACAGGGTGGCAGAAGGGTCTGGAACTGAGGTACAAGGGCTGGTGGACTGGGATGTGTACCAGGCAGAGTGGAACAAGGCTGGGAAGTGCATGGGTAAAGCTGGTAGCTGCACAGTGTGAGGGGAAGATCAGGTCATGGGAGCTGTGAGGCAGAGGAACACATGGAATAGAGAAGCTCATCTCCTAAAGCACATTTTCTAAATTCAAAAGAAGACAAATGTGATTTTCTTGTGGTTATAGTATAAATTTACAAGCACACTGACACAGGGCAGAGCAAACAGCAGCAGTGTCGACCTCTAATAGAGATGAATGGCAAACATACATAATAAATTAAAAGATAATGAAGTATTACTGACAAAGCAAACACCAACATATTGCGCACGCTGTCACTGATCTATGTGGCACAACAGCCCTCTGACAAAGACTGCTGTAGCTCAATCACAGCACTGCGAGCTCACAGCAGGAGGCAGCCCCACGGATCTGCTGGATGAAGAGCAGTGGATGGGCTCAGGGTAAGTGATGGGAGCTGAGATAACATAGGCTCACTCAATGTGGAAGACTATTTAGGCTTGTTCATCTCAGACACTGCACTGTTTATGGTGCAATATTCAAACTCCTGATTGTCTGCAGGATGGAGAGTCGATGATGAGCCCAGCTAGAAGTTCAGAGAGGGTAGGATAGATTGTATGATCCATCCTTGGTTTTGAGTGTTCAGCTGGGAGCTCAGAGATGAGCAGTGTTGCTGTTGAGACTCAGGAGTGAGTAGCAGGAAAAATAATCAGTTCATGGCTTGGCTGGGTGTAGGGATTTAGGACTGGGCTTTCCTGGGGCTGCAAGGTTAAAGTCAAACCATGTTTGGTGCTTATATTGGATTTATGTAGGCTCAAAACTAGGCTCAAACAGAGATGGAAGCCCATGGCTTGTGCTGTGGTGCAAGGGCTGAGCTACACTGCAATCATGCTTCAGATCTAGGACACAGGTGGGGTTATAGTCTGGTTATTTGGGCATGTAGAGATTTGGTGACAGGGCTGGGTCATGCTGAAATTACAGATTCAAGCTGAGCCCCCCAGTAGGGATGCAGGGAGTCAGAGCCACCAGACAGGCAGCGACATTTGCAAGATGTGAGACAGCTCAGCAGATGCTCCTTGTCCCATTGATGTGGATGTGGCTCCTCCCACACCCAGATCTTTGGAGACAGATTGTTTCACAGCTCCTGTGATTTGTTAAGCTGCCTGTTTGGAGGTGGTGTTGCACAGATTTCCTGTGGCTGCCTGCACATCTGCTCAGGGAGAGCACTCAATAAAGCCTGCCTATAAATACAAGGCCAGAGGGGAACATGCCCTGACAATGAGGCTAAACAAAAAGGGGGAAGCTCTGGGTACAGGAGACAAACAGACAGAAAGAGTGCTTAAAAACAAAGCTCCAAGAGCAGGTGCTGCAGGAGTGCTGCCAGGCTAGTGGGCACTGCAGGTGGAGCCCTGCAGGGGTCAGGGTGCGTTCAGTGTTTTTGCTATTGTCATGGATGAGGGACCAGAGATGTGCTTGAAGATTTCTGGGTGAACCTCAGCTGAAATGAGCAAGCACTAGAGAGAACGGGACTGGAATTCAAAACTAACCTCAATAAATAAGAGAAATGCTGCCAAATGAGTAAGAGAAAATTCAGCAAAGAGAAATGTGAAGTGATGAACTCAGGAAAGAGAAGACAAATGTGAAAAACCAAAACAGGGAAGGGGTCACAGCAGGTAGGAGCCAACACATGAGGTGTGCTGCAGGCTTCCTACAGAGAAACCTTTTCACCCTGCAAGAGTGAGAGAGCAGGACCTGCTGTCTCACCATGGAGCGAGAGCCCAGTTCTGCTCTGGCTGGCCTTGCCTACAGAAACAAACTCATAAGGTGTGTAAATGGGAAACTAGTGCAAATATCTGTCTTCAACTCCACACTTATCCCCACAGACCCCTGCTTTCCAGGGTCAAGGCTTGCAACTTGAAAACATCATTCCCTTGCCTGGGGAGGAGCTCAAGTTATGACAGACCCATTAAGTCTTCAAAGGCATCCTCCACTATGCATTTTTATATCTGGATAGGCTTGGCAGTACAAGGGGATAAACTGTGCATCCATACACCTGCATCCCTACATCTGCTGAGCTGGTAACAGATGCAGGCCAGCAGGAAGGGAGCAAGGGCCATGTGTGCTGGGAAAGTGTTCTTTACCTGCTGCATTATTCCAAGTGCTCTGGATGGGGAGGGGCTCAGTGATCCCCTTTGCCCCAGCGTCACCATAGAAAAGGTGGGATGTCTTTGAGAAGGTAGCAGGATTCCTTCCCCAATTGCTGTGCAGCAGGCTCACAGCATATACCTGCTTCAAGGCTGCTATGATCGCTACGAACTGCTCTCCCCAGTGCTCATTAGCCAGGAGTGACTGAGAAATGGATCTTGATACACCAGGTGATCACAGGATGATGTCATAAACATAACCAATATTAAATGCAGCCCCAAAGTGAATCAGGAGAATATCTCCAGCAGAGAAGGGGCAGTCTCTCCCCCTCCATCTGCCTCTCACTGAGCTCTTGCTAGACACTTGTGTTCAAGAAGAAAGGCTAAAATTACAGCAGGTATTCCTTGAATTATGAGTAATGGAGAAAGAATGTGTTATATGATGAGGAACATAAAGACTTTGGGGTGCTTTTCTTTTTTCTTTGTTTAGTCTAGCCAGGTTATGAGGGTTATTGCTCTCTATAAATTCACTGGAGGAAACTCCAAGGAAGAAGAGAGCCGTTTAAGCTAAAAGCAATATTATCACAAGAATATGTGGCTATAAACTGACCAGCCGTAAATTTAGGTTGGAAACTGGAAGAAGTCTCCTAACAGCTGTAGTAACGAAGCTCAGGTACAGCTCCACAGATGGTCATGAGTGGAAAGAAAGTAGAAAAACCAAACTCCATAAAACCAAAAATCTAGCCAGTTTTGGGATGGAGTTTGCTGATAAAGGGGATATATGTGGAGGTAATTAGACAACTCGGTGCCTGAGATAGCCAGGGGCTGGAAGTGATAATGCTGAAGGTTCTTTCTATATGGATAAAAGAGGATTCCCAGCTTAGAGCAAAGATCTTTAAATCCTGGGTCCATTCTTCAGCTCTTCAGCAGCAAGTGAAAAGGTAAAACATGTAAGAAGTGGGATGGCTGCAGAGCACTCCCACATGTGCTATATCCTCCCAGGCTGACAACTCACAGAGCCCACCCAGCAGCTAAGTGGGTTTTAGACAACCTAGAGAAAAGCAGCTCATCTCTAAACCCCAAATACTCCACCTGACAAAACCTCTCACACCCACAGACCATCATTCCCAGGTGCCATATTCAGTCCCTCTACTTCAGCAACAATGCAATGGATTGCAGATAACTTCTTAGTCATGATAGAAGGAGATAGGACCTCAGGCTCTTCAAATCATGGTCAGAGAGGAAAAGGTGCCACTTAAAAGCAGTTTTGAGGGAACATTCCCAAAATTCCCACAGAACCCTTGGAGTACAAGCTAGGAGAGCAGCCCCCTCACCAGGGATAGCAAGCAAGGTGCTCCAGAGGGACAGCAGAACAGGCCTGATGTTGAAAACCTCCCAAGCTCAGGAGTAGGATGTGGAAGGAAACTGCTATCCTGAGGCACTGAGGTTCTTGCAGCCTTACAGAAAAGGTGACCAGGAGCTCTTCGGTGCTTCTAAGCACCCATGACACAGGGTTGAGCAGAGGAGCATTTAAATAGCCAACAATCACAGGGAGATTGAGTCGTAACGACAGAAGAGCGCCATAGTCACCAGCTCTGCATCGCCCTGCTGGCCCAGGTACATCTTTTGTCGGCATGGCAACAGCTAAATTACTTGCTTAACACAGATATATGAACATGGTCTGATATAGCCCCCTCTTTTTCAACTGCACAGTGATATCAATTACCCACCCCTCTCGTAGTCAACCCTTTCAAGAACATCTCCATCAAGATGGGCTTTATAATGCACAACCAGTTTTCATTTTTCCATTTGCTGTTTCTGTCACAGGGGAGTACAGCTAATTTATGAAGTAAACTGCCTTTGAGTGGTGTTACTAATGCTCGTAAGTGACTTTAATAGACAATGGAAGTACTTGCAAAATATGCTTTGAAAAGGCAGGTTTAGTGTCATTGAAATGTATACAAGATCTGTACCTGTGTGCTGCTGGCTTTCTCATTTATTTTCCATATACGAGTAAAAGCTGTACTCTCCTCTTGTATTTGTTCCTTACTGTAAAAAGAAAATAGAAAGGAAAAACCGATAAGAAGGAAGACTAAGAGTATTGAATAGAGAGAATGAGAGCACCGTGGTTTATATCACCTGCAAAGAGCAGAATCCAATACAAGAAGAAAATGGCTGTAGGCTCAGCAGGCAGACAAAGAGAAGGGAATGGAGACACTGGGAAGGGAAAGCCACTGCAGTTTCAGATAACGTGATGATGCAGAAAATGCTCTTTAAAAATTCTGTCTCGAATGTGTTCTGAAAGAAACTTGGGGGTTTGTCTGATCCAATTTTGTGTGTGTGTGAAATGTACATATGCTCCATGGAAACGTATGTTCTCGCTGAGCCCTCAGTGCTGAAATACTGCTGTTAAATTGCGTCTAGTGCTGTAGCAGCTTCTTCATGTCCCTGTGGTCATGGCTCCTCCTGCCACCCTCTGCTTATGCTGTAGCTGATGGCCATGGGAATGTGGTGATGGACTCTGCTCCTCACCACGTGGGAGCCTAATACCTGCATGACCAAGAGACTGACAGCACACTCCAACAGTGGCATTTCGGAGTAGGAATACACTGGCCAAAAAAATGGTTTAGATTTTCCTCACAAATCTGAAATTTGCTATTTAATTTCTCTGGGGATTTTTTCCTTTTTGTCCGTATTTTCTACTGGAAGAAACTTATTTTCTGGCTGTTCAAATAACAACTTTGGTGTCTCCCACACCACATCTTGTCCGTGTTGTTTGACCACACATGAATTATTGATTCCGAGTCTGGCAAAGCCTCGTACACCACACACTGTGTACAATTAATTCCCAGATAAATCTTGGCAGCTCCTGGGAATGACAGACAAGTAACACACTTCAGAGCAAGTTCAGCTGTAGAGGTCAGCATTTCCGCTTCTCAGATACTTGATAGGCATACTCAGCTCAATTGGTGAAATGATAGTGTAGTAAATAACTGAATGGGAAATTTTGCTTCAGCTAACACAATTAATTTGTTTAATGTTCATAAGTTTGGCAATATTCATGTGTGTTAGGGTACAGTGTTTTATGTGGATATGTAAGCAAACCAGCAGCCTATGGAAGGGACTTTGTCCCTGGCTAAAATTGAAGAAGTGAGCTTGTTTTTCACAATCTGGGGGCTCGTCTGGGAGATTGGAAGCCGATGCCTGGAGCCTTGGATGGGTGAGTAAGCCGAGACGGCGTGCCACTGCTGATTTCAGCAATCCTCTGATTCTCCCCCCTCCTTGGCAACGAGCTAGCGGCGACAACCTGGCAGAGGGACTCGTGGACCAAAGAGGGGTCCCAGGGATAAATGCGGCAGCCGATAACACTTGTGCACAGGACCTGGGTAAGAAAAGTGACTGCTAAGTATTGCCCAGGCGGCTGGGTGATGGGGTGGTGTGTTGATGGGAAGTTGTATGTGTGAGACGTGGAAGTGATCCACCAAGTGAGTGCGGAGTCTTTCTAACCGCAGTTCCGTATCTTCGCGAGGAGACCGGCCCGTGAAGAGACGAAGCGAGAGGCCAAAATGAAGGACACCCCCAGGGAAAATGGCACAAGGGAAGAGTAAGAGAGGAGATAAGGGACCAGTCGAACAGGAAATTCAAGAAAGACCTCCAGACAGTCCATTAGGGAGGATGTTGTTACACTGGGGGCAGGAGAGGGATCCTGCACCCGGGATAAGGATAAGGCGAAAATGATAAACTATTGTATGTTTGAATGGACTAAGGAACCCATAAGGCCAGACAAGTTGTACTGGCCTAAATTCGGGTCACATGAAGGCTGGATAAGCCAAGCATTAAATTTATATGTGAATTCCAAGGAACCGTTTAATCAAGAAGAAAGTGAATATGCAGCATGTTGGAAAGGGGAAATAGGGATCTTTAAAGTAGGAGAAGGAGAAAGAACCAGCCTGGGATCCCCTTGAACGTCTACCCCCTCCATATTATCCTGAGGAGGTGGGAGGATTTAAAAACATGTAAACCCCCCAACCCCCGCCAGAAGGGAAAGTCAGAGGAGGAGAAGGCGAGAGGAAGTAACAGAGCCCATCGGATTGTATCCCTTATGAGAGGTCCCGATGCCTGGGGCTCAGAATGGGGTGGGATTCGTAAATGTGTCATTAACAAGTACTGAAGTTACCCTTGCAGAGACCTGATTGAAATCAGAACGATCCTGCAGGGAGAGTAAAAAAAAAAAAATCTTGAAGGCGAGAGGAAGTAACAGAGCCCATCGGATTGTATCCCTTATGAGAGGTCCCGATGCCTGGGGCTCAGAATGGGGTGGGATTCGTAAATGTGTCATTAACAAGTACTGAAGTTACCCTTGCAGAGACCTGATTGAAATCAGAACGATCCTGCAGGGAGAGTAAAAAAAAAAAAATCTTATTATCAGACATTGATTATAAGAGGAATTAAGGAGGCAGCCCTGAGAGGGCCAAATGTTAGTAAAGCTTTTGATAGCAAACAAGAACAAACAAGAAAGGAGGAATCTCCAACAGATTGGAAAGACTCAGAAGAAATACTCCACAGTATTCTGGAATTAATCCAGAGGCTGTAGCCGGCCACGAATTATTGAAAGTCACT
>NW_009925803.1:0-290 GCF_000696875.1 Nestor notabilis | reverse complement strand
TAGAAAAATTAAAAGATTGGCATTAAAAAAAAAAAAAGAAATAAATAAATTGTTGAGAGAGGTGCAGAAGGTGTACGTGAGATGTGATGAGGAGAAACAAAAAGCCAAAACAAAACTTACGATTGCAACAGTACAGGAAGTTGCAAAAGTAAGAGGTAAAGTGTCTCAGGGTCCTGGACAGGAGACGAGGTCCTTTGGACCAAAGGGAAGCAACCCTTTACCCTTAAAAGGATCCAGGTGGACAAGACCAGAAGTCCCTGAAAATGGGAAATGCTATTATTGTGGGCAGA
>NW_009925802.1:81234-81576 GCF_000696875.1 Nestor notabilis | reverse complement strand
GGGGTGGTGGGGGGGTGAGCGCAGCCGGTACGAAGTTGGGCGCTGCTGCTCCGCTTGTATCCATACCCCGAAACACGAAGGGAACGTAAAGCTGGAGTTTTATCACGGGAAAACGCCGCTGGCCGCTGGCAGCCCTGAGCCAGGGCTCTTGAAACCAGTTGCCTTCACCCTGCCTCTCTGGACATGAACCTTCCGCACTCATATGGCCCCTTCCATGCTCGTATCTCTTGTACCACCATCCCTACTGCCCACTCGGATGCTCTGCCATCTGCAAGCACATCTGAATCCGTATGTGTGAGCATGGCTACGGCAGGGGGTGCTTGGGTCGAAAGTGGTTTTTCC
>NW_009925802.1:35936-81193 GCF_000696875.1 Nestor notabilis | reverse complement strand
TGGATAAAAAGCATCTTGAAGACGCAAGACGGGCGTCCCGCCAGCGTGGTGTGAAGTTAGCAGAAGAATATCGTTTTTCACATGAAATATGTTTTTATTGTATTTAGGGAGCACAAACTTGAGACCACAAACGGCAGAGCAGGAGGGAGATAATGACTCAGAGATGTCAATTTACCGGTACAAGTGTTAAAAAAAAAGTGATTAGCAACCAGCTTTTGTGGTTCTCGCACTCTGAAAATCTCAACAGCCTCCGACACGCTGGCAGAGGTGGGCTCAAGTGAACGTCCCGGCTGTAATGGGGCAGCCACATGAAGCAGCGCTGGGGCTCAAGGCTGCCTGCTAAACCATGGGATGAACCAGGATCCTGCCTGCAGTGAAACCTTAAAATGTACCGAGAGATGAGCTGCCGACACAAATGCTGCAGCTCAGGATTATTTCTTAGTTGCCTGAGGCGTGTTTATAGAAGGAAAACTTGTGTAACTAAAAGAGGCTGAGAGGTGCCAGGGCCAGGAATCAAGAGCCTGATTCTGGCTCACACAAGCAGCCAGTTTTACCAAGGCAGATTTCACTCAGGAAGGTTCAGAGCTAGCAAAGCGGGGCAGGCACTTAGTTCCAGCCCATCAGGCACCTCACCCATTGCCAAGCACTTGCATTTCCAATTGTACAGGCAATTTTGACTTGCCAGCTCAATTATAGCAACCTATTCCTGCAGCAGGGCAATAGGAGCAGCAGTTTGCTGTGTAGCCAATATAAATCCTCTCTCCAGTGATTCCCATGTGCATTGGAGAACCTGAGCTGTGCTCAGGCAGAGCACAAGGTGTGAAACCTTGGGTGGTGGGTCCTCGGTTTGAAACCTACCACAGGAATGAACCTGGAAATCTGGAAGTGAAAAGAGGATGGATGTAAGCATCAAATTTAGTCCCTATTGCCTCTCCCCAATGTGTTTGCACCTGACCTTCATTTTGGGTTTCTTTCCCCACACGGGATGGACAGCAATGATTGAAGGAAGCAGCTATAGAGAGGAGATTATGCAGGATGCTTCCAGTGGAAAAGCAAAAGAGGATTCAGGAGAAACAGCTGCCTTTCTGTATGATCCCTTCCAGAGCAGGCTTGGGAAGAGAAACCTGATGCAGTTATCACAGCCTGACAATCTTCCCCTTCCTACACTTCTCTCTGCGCGCCGCAAACATCCCGAGCGAGTGTGGGAGCGTGCTTGCGGGGCCGGTTTACACAGCTGCCATCAGCAAGCACCTGCAGTCCCAACCGTATTGAAGTGACCCCAGCGCTCCCCCCGCTCGATAATCCACCCCACTCAGAGCGAGCAGCCTCCTGCAACAAACCACAAGCCCCGGTTTGAAACAGAAGAGGAGGCACGCAGCAAGGTCGCCTGAGTGGGTGCTGATGGGGACAGGCTATCCATGCCACGTTCAAGGCTCCTGTGAGCAGAGACGGAGCTGGTGATGGGCACCAGAGAGGGCAGCAGCTCCTTTGTGTCCATGCTTTAGCTGACGCATTTGGCTCAGTGCATTACAGTCTTAAGGGCTGGGTGAAATCCAGTGCACCTGTAATGGGGCTCCTCTTCTGGACCAGAACAAAGGCTCCAATAAAGATCTTTCTCACAGCTTGTGTGTTTTTTATTAGGGAAGATACACATGCTCTTGGCATCCCGGCTCGGCCCTGATCCCACAAAACCGATGACACTAAGCCACAGCTTGGTGCAGCATGGCTGTGGCAAGGCTTTGAGCTTCCCCACAGCCTCACCCCACTTCCACACTCCCCCATACTCCTGCTGCAGTTTGCTTGTGCAATGTACAGCAGCCCCTATGTGCAGGGAAACTGGAACTGCTGCCAAAAGCAGCACCAGGGTAAAAACCCCGAAGTGGAGGAAAAGAACAGAGAGGCTGCGGACAGAGATTTCCTCCCAGGGCAGCTGAATCTCTCCTTCGAACTCGACTCCGTCCTTAATTTGTGTTCACTTCAGAGCCTGCAACATGAAAGCCCTGGCTCTGAACTCCAGCTGAGCCGCTCAATGGCTCAGTGTTCGCAGAAGGCATGGAAGGAATCCATTGATTAGTTTCTTCAGCTGGGATGTGACCATTTGGAGTCCAAGACCTGCCAAACATGACTTCGCCTCAGCAACTGGTTCCTATTTGCTGCTTAGAGGCTTTTGAAAAATCTTTCCTCTTCCACATCCAAGTCTCACCCTCCTTTTCCATTCTGTCGTTATTCAACGTTAATATCTACTCAGGCTCTCTTCTGTCGAGGGAGGATGCTGGGTTGCGGAGAACAGCCGTCCTGCCATTAATATAGCCAAAAGATTTTGCCGTTGATGGGAGATAACCATCTGCCCTCCCTCCACAATGCAGCCTGGCTGTTTTTAAGCCCTTTGGAACAAAGAAAGGACAGGCAGTAATGCCACATTGTTCCAGGGACGCTGACTAACCTTGGTTTCAAAGAATAATAATAATCACTCATTTAGCGTCGAGGAAAGGTATGACGAGACCGCAGCCTTTGCCGTGACTTCCGAACATGCAGTGAGGGCAGGAACACTCTTCCATGACCTCTCTCCAAGTTTCCCCTTCGGCACAGCCAAATCCACTCCTGTCATGGCCTTTTTACCAGCGGGCAGCTGTTGGCTGTCCTCCAGATGTTACAGAGCTGGGACAGCTTCTCCTCTCCCTCGGATTTTCCCAGTGTCCTTGCAGCAGGCTCAGTATTAGGTGTTACCGGTAGTGTGGAGAAGGAGCTTTTCCGAGCATGGCTGCTCCCAAAACGTGGCTACCTCTGGGGTGAAATACAACGGCTCCGTAACAACGCGGAGCAACACCGCCCAGCTGTTGTGGACAGGAAATGAAGAACACCATATCCAATTAAAGCTGCAGGGGGATATTTATGGCAGAACGTAATTAGCCAAATTGGAGCCTGCCCCAAAACTGCCATGGGATTTTTAATGACTGCAAGCGGTCAGGGCTTCGGTTTGATGTTTTGTCAAGAAAACAATATCCAGAGGGCATGAGGCAGAAATCAGGAGCAAAAGGGGAAGGGGTCTAAAGAAGTGTCGTGCAATTCCAGGGAGAAACGGAGACATGAAAGGATTTATCCTAAGGGGGACATTGTTGGCAAGAGTAGCAGCCACCACTCCAAGAAAGGAAAGAGCAGGGAGGTGGCTCTGGGTGTGGAGGTGGCCCTCTGCAATGAGAGGAAAGAGCAAGCAGCTGCCATGACCGTTCCCCAGGGAGATACCTTTCCTGGAATTTAAAATGATACGAGAAATTCTTTCAAGCGCCGTAATAGCTGGGAAGTGTTTGGGTGAGTTGCTTTACGCTGGTGAAAGGAGGCTGGATCAGTAGTCCCGGTGACCACAGCCTCCCTTTTTTGGCAAAGCACAGGGCATGGAAGCAGAGCTGGTTAGTCAGCACGTACTGTGTGCTGTCCATAGGGAAGGCAAGCTGCTCTCACATCTAGCCTTTGTGACCATCACTGAAGCACTGGCTCCTCCATGACCCACATGGCTGTGGCCTCTGGGGTCCCCTCACTGCTCTGCGCTGTGGGGCTGGAGTCTTGGGAAGCCCCATCCGCCGCTGCCTGCATTAAAAGCAAGTTTCTGTTCACCCTGTGGAGATCCAGACTTCAGGGCCCTGCTCAGCCCTGAGACATCATCTCTGTCACAATACCATCCTCTGATTGCCCTCCAGGCGTGAGCAGAGGAAGCTGCCTCTGAGCCTCCCCGACTCCTGCTCTCATTAACTTCCCAGTGGAGATGGCTCACAAAAGCATCTTTGTGGCCAGCAAGGAGGGAGAACTCCAGCTCACACACAGCCCCGCAACAGCTCCGGTCCACACACTGTAGGTACCTCAATCAACAGTCTCACAAGCTGCTTGAGCATCTTCAAGTGCCTCCTGCGATTGGTTTCCCAGAGGTCCCATGCTGATTCATAACCTGATTAGCTAATCTGGGCTCCAGCAATGTAATTCTGCCTTGAGTTTTGTTGGCGGGGGGTGCTGTCACTCACTTGTTACCCTGCTGGAAGAACTTGCTGGCTGGAAAATCCTGGTAAGCTGTTCTGCAGCGCTGTTTGCTCTCTGTACATTTTCCCTCTCCTCCTCAAGTAACAGCACTGAGTTCTTGGTAAACATAACCTGAGGATTTTTGCTGTTTAACTCTTGATATTCTCAGTTACTTTTGAGCATGGACAGATTATGCACATCAAACCCCACCAGTAGGACATCTCATCTCTGGTCAGGTCTCTTGGGCAGCCTCCTTCATAGCAGAAAAAGCCAGCTCAGACTTAAACAGCACATCTCTACTTGCAGCTTCACCTTTGGCATTCATCAATCTCTGGTGAGAGGTTACTGATGGTCCTTGAGATCCCCTTCCCTGGGACACAGGTGAGGGATTACGAAGGAAAGGCAGTGGAATCATTGATAATCAAGCAGCTCTCTCCATGTAAGTGTTAGTATTCACTAATGCTTATAATGCCCTTTTAATCCTTAAAAAAAACCACCACCACCAAAAAAAGACCCACTGCTTCAAGACATACCAAGTCACAGCCACATTTCCTTTTCCTGAAGGTGCCAGGAGTCACACAAGCACCTCCCAAGGAAGGTTTTCCCAGCATCAGCCTCTAGAATGCAAATTCACAACCTAAGAAATGGCAGCCACCATTAAAACACGCTTGCACACCGCCAGTGGAAGTGATCAGCGTGGGGAAATAAAACACTTGATGGCAGCGAATGACCCCCAGGTTAATGCTGTGGCCAGGACAGAGGGAGTCAAGCGATGGCAGTGTGACTCCTGGTCAGTATTTCCACAGACCTTTGTGCCTCCATCCCTCTTCTTTAATGAAACAACACTTCCTCACTTCACAAAGGGCTGGGGGTATCAGTTCAGCAGTCCCAAAGGAAAAGCTCAGGGGCTGAGGACCATGGTGGTGTCTCACCAGGGAGAGCTTTGAGGGGAAAGCTCGGGAAAGAGAGCTGGGATTCCCATCGCTTGCCATGCAGGACGCTGGGAAGCACAGATACTGATCCACCAGCCCAGATCCCTCCATCCCAACCACTGTTCCACCAAGACCATGGGATCACAGGCGCACACAGCCAGTCTATGGAGGTAATTCAATGATGGACACGATTACCCCACGCACCCCATTGCCCACAGCACAGGATGAGACGCACACTAACAATTAAAGCTCTAAAGCTGCCCTGCCTATATATGTTCTGCTGGTGGAGACACCCCTTGAGCCCACCACATCCCTCCCGGGATGAAGGATTTTCCCTGCGTATGCGGTTCAAAGAGCCCGGCACTGGAAACCTCCTCACTTGCAATTGTCTGCGCTTGGCAGCCCGGCCTGATAGTGAATAAATGACAGAGAAATATTCCTCTCTACACGTGTTTGGGTTTCTCGGGGTGGTTTTCTTGGACAGCGATCCTGGCTCTGCAACAATACCCGTCTTGTTCAGCCCCACGCTACAGAGCAGGATTGAATAGATCTGTCTAAAATTATAAGCGGGCAGCCCCTGGGCTCTGAGAGATCACAGGCCACATGCTGGGGCTGAACAAAGGCTCTGCTATTTCCTTACAATTAGCCCAGCTAAAAGGACATCTATCTCCTTCCATTAGAGCCACCACGTGCCTCCCAGTCAGTCCATTGTAAAGCTAATTAAATAACACGCCTCTCTCCCCATGAGGGGCTCCTGATGAGGTCCTAAAGCCTTGCTGCTGTTGAAGGGGAAGAGACAGCTGGTCAGCAGGGGCCTGCGACTCCACTGGTCACCCATCTACAGCCATCACCATCATCACCACTTAGTGCAGGGGGGTTAATTATCTTCAGAAAGCTGTTGAAGGGAGATCTTGAGATACAAAGGGGTTCAGCACACAAACCTGTTTGCTCCTCTCTCAGCTTCTCCTCTGCCTGCAGCAAAAGCTGCAAAACCAGCTGATTTATATATTATTTTTTGCCTGTGCTTTGCTGGGAGTTGAAGGAAAAAAGCAAACGTAAAGATCTTGTCTAAATATGTTGATGCAAACGAGTTTGAGGGTTTTTTCCCCACACACTTCTCATTGAGTTAAAAAAGGGCAAAGGAAATAAGCAAGGAAAACGGTGTCATTCCACCTGAGCTAGAACTAGTTTTGCACTTTTAAAATGGGAAGAAATTCCCAAATGGGGCAAAAATAGTAAAATAAAAGTAATCCATTAACAAACCCTCTTTTCACTCAGTTAATTCACCTTCTCTAGGAGGCTTCTGTAGGTCTCAGATGTGGACGAGCTGACGTGAATCTGCCTTTTTAGGTGGAAAGCCCACTTTATGTTTTAGCATCATGAGTGAGATGGAACAAAATCTACCTCTGATGCTTGGGGTTTCCTTCCAATGTGAAAATACATCCTGGCAAGTCAAGATGACACACCAAACATCACAGGGGCTGCCTGCAATGTCCTCAGTGATGCTTCAGGGGCCACAACAACCATCATGTGTCCCTGGAGGAGGTCAACGCGGCTCTTCTGCAATGCCCAACCTGCACTTGCTCAAGCCAAATGCCACGAGCAGCTTTCTCTCCATCAGCCCACCCGGGTTCTTCAGGCCGAGCTCTGTTTGTACCACCACGAGTGCGCAGCCTCGCACAACTGCTAAATCACTCCAGATGTTCAACACCTTTTCTCACTCACTCCCAAGACCCGGAAGAAATACAGTTTCCTTCTGCCAAGTCTACACTTAGCGAGAGTTGCAAAAAAATCCCCTTTACCCCCTTTAAATCGTTATTTTCCACCTTTGGCTATTTAAATCATTATTTTCACGCTGAAAGAGCATGACTGGAATAGTGGGAAGGTGAGTCAACAGACTAAGGAGCTGATTTCCTGTGGACCAGCTTGGAAAGCTGGACCTGCCGCTACAGACAGAGTTCCATCCACCCAAGGAAAAGAGAAAGGCCCATTCCTCAGCAGTTCCCACTGGGAAGACAGCAGGAGGAAGGTCACAGAGGAGGAGGCAGAGCTCGGTTTCATTCTAGTGGGAGCAGTTTTCCAAATTTCCCTGTTTTCCAAGCCCACAGCCACCGTGGGTAGCAGCTGCTGCTGGAGTCTGGGTGGGAAAATGCTGGAAAGCTTTAGAAATGCATCAGAGCTTGCCAGGAAATACATCACTTAGTGTTTGTGTGCGTGTGCACACGTCCATACGGTTTCACTGTAAAAGCTCAAGGATCAACTAACTGCCCATGGCTGCCACAACCGTATTTACCATACACTCAGGAAATGCAAACGTGTTACATCAAGTAATCAAATTTTACACGGACATATCAACAGGACTAGGTAAATCATCATCAAAAGATGCTACGTGACTCACATGAAGGGCTAGAAAGGGCTAATACAAGAGTCCAGCCCAAAACGCAGTTTGAATGTAACCTGGGAGCATGCTACTCAACTCTCCATCTGCTTTCAAACCCCAACAGCCAGGTCTGAGTGCTTCATTCATCACAAACCTACTAAGAAAAGGGGTAGGAGCCAAGAAAAAGATGTCTTGTATTAACCACCTCCCTCCTCCCCTCACCCAGCTAGTGCCCTTGATCCCAAAGCTATGGGAATGCCCCCAAAAGCCACTTGATTAATAAGAGCCCAGGGGGGAAAAATCGTTTATATAACCTTGTCTTCTCTAAACTTCCTAAGTGCTTTAGAAAGTGGCTGCCCTGGAAACCCAAACTGGAAACGAAAAATATTATCTCTTCCATTTATAAACATCTCTGGCGCTAATGAAGTGAGGAGTGGGAGGGGAACGCCGGGATGCGCTTGGCAGGCATGGGAGAGCCCAGATAAAACCATCTCCTCTCAGGTGGGTGTGGAGTGGAAAGTCCTGTCGCCGTGGTCCGGTGCCACTGCAAGGCCCTCGGGGAGGGGTTGGGGAAGACGGATGGTTATGGAAGTATCTGCTACACTAAACATGGAGCCTTACTAGGTGCAAATGTATGGGGGGGAACACAGAGCAACATACAACGAGGCAAGAGCAGATGGGTAAAAGCTTAAAAATCAGTTTCTTTAGCTTGAAGCTGTAGCTTCATGTCCTGATATTGGAAAGCATGGAGTGAGTATCGGTACTTACTCATGCTTTGTGGTATAAACTACACAGACCAGGCTCCTTGTACGTGTCAACAGAGCACGGCTGTTTACACCAGTATGGCCTAAATAAACATCTGAGTGGTCCAGATTAAGCTCTTGGGTTCACCCACCCTCTGCCTTGCAGCTCCTCAAGACGTTCGTCTGAATCAGAGAGCCAGGAGAAGGATTCTGCAGAGTAGAATAACCTAGTTGTCCGTTTTCTTTCCATGTTGCCATTTCCCACGGAGATTTGTTTTTACATCAACACAGCCAGCACCAGAAAATGCTGAGTTTTGGCTGGAAATGTTTGGATTTCGTTTTGACAAAATATTGATGATTTCCGCAGAGCAATCTGTCACTTTTGGCAGCAATAAGAAGTAAAAAAAGACGTATTTCATCTAGATAGGGGACTGAGCTGACACCCAGCCTGGAACTCAGCACAAGTGGAAGGCAAAGCAGGCTACTGGGTTGCCTCGTTATCCTGTCAGTCTGATTACTGTAAAGCAGAGGAAACGTGCTACTGCTTCCATGTAGTAGCTGTTTGCCTGGATAGAAACACAACCAAAGCTGTCAGGCAAAGGAAGCATCTGGTCTCCTGGGGTTAAGCAAGATGCAAAGCAGGGGAAGAGAAAGTATGATCATCTCTGGAGATGTTTCACGGGAGGTAGAGATACCCCAAGGTGGCGAAGAGGTGGTCCAGGGCAGGACTGAGATGCCAGTTTTGTTTCTATCACTACCTTCCATAATTAGCTGTGCCTCCCGAGCCTGCAGAACTGGGTTGAAATCATCTGTGAGATGCCTGGAACTGACCAAATTAGAATTTTTCCATGAACAGGGTCCCTTGGGGCATCTCCTCCTTTTTTCCTATTCCACCTCAGTGCTGACATCAGTCTGGACAAAACAAGTGCCCTCTGCCCTCCCTTGAAGTTAGGATGTGGAGACTGAATCACGCAAACCAGGGGAAAAAGGCATTTCTGACTCCTGGAAGACTGATGAGTTAGGGAGAAGCAGTTTAGGCCAGCTCTTCTTAGAAATCAAACCTCTGCTTTGTTGGAGCAGTTTCTTTTGCTCCATGCCATCTGTGCTATGGGAAGCACGAATATCAGCAAGTCTTTTTGCCACCCCGCTCATGCAGTGCATGCCATGTCAGCAGCCTCGTTTCCCTTTCCAGGAAGGGAAGTCCTGTCATGAACTTTATTATATTGGTTTTTCATGTGTGCACCCATGCACTCCTCCTTGCCAAAATCCACGGCAGTGTTCCCACTGGCTGTACTGAAACCATGTTTTCGTGCAGGCTCACCACAGGTTTAAAAGCTAGATCCTGGCCTTGATTCCTTACCATCCCTTGCAGCACCACAGGGGAAGAAAACACTCTAAAGGAGGAGCCCTGCCTCTAGCAGGGGCACAGAAGTCTGTGAAGGCAGGTCCCAAAGGATGGACCTACTGGCTGGCTGAGAATCTCCCTTCATAAGCTTAATGCTGAAAATAAGCCCACATGCAAATTCCCCCTGCATCCCAACCTCACTTGAGTCACTTGGAGGCCAGCAAGCCTCTCTCTGTAAGCCTCCCATGGCTCTTCTGCAGAGAAACCATGTTCCTGATGTACACACACAACCTCATTAGCCCTGCCTGCTGCCAGAGAGGCAGCCTCCCTTCCCGGGAACCAGCTGCAGAGACAGAAACCGTGTTCCATCCATTGTGAAAGAGCCAACATCTGACCCGCTGCAACTATTCCAGAGCCTATTGATACACAGCCCCAGAGGGGCAGGTCCATCTGGTGGGCTCTGTAAACTCCAGCACGTGTTGAGCAGTCTGGAGGCAGCTTCAAGGGGATGGCCATGCTTGTGGTGAGGCTTAAGGCCTCTATTCCATTTGTTGTGCAACATCAAGCACTCGTAGAGCACCGTTCTCCAGGGATTCCCAGCCACCCGCCTGACCTCAATGAATTAAGCATCGCAGTAAAATGTGCAATGAATTAATCATCTGCATCTCCAACGTGAGAAACTGCTACGTGGTGGCTACCAGGCAGCCTTCTGAATGACTGAAGCATCTCACTCCAGTGGTAGTCAGTGGGGTTCAGATGCCTAAAGACTTGTCGTTAAGTGATGGAGCCAAGATCTTCCAAATCCCAGCTATAAGATCTCAGCCAGATCTCCTAAATCTGCTGTTCTTCTCCATGAGAATTCTCCCTCCATATAAAAGACCACGGATGATGGGGAAATTCCACCAGGACTGAGAGCTCAGGTGATTGAAACACCCCACTCCATAGGAAGAGGGTGTTGGGTTCTACAGACCAGGCTCTGCAGAGTCCTTTCAGACAAGCAGTTGATGGCTGCAAAGCAGGAACGAAAAGGAGGGATTCTAAGAGAGCAGTGACAAGGCATGGACCCTGTATTTCCACCTAGGAGCTCCAGAAAGGTGAGAAACTCCACATGCACAGAACAGGGTCTAGTAAGCGTTTGGGAAAGCTCAGGTCTGAGTCTGCTTTGAAAAGAGGGAATCATTTCCATCCACAGCCAGCAGCAAGGCCAGCTCCAGCTTATTTCTAGTCAATTTTAGAAAGAGAGCAGAAAGATGCAATCCCTTACAGGGCTTTCAAGGAATGTTCACCCTAATCCTGTCCTTACTCTTGTATGGCTCTAGGCGTGACATTTCTCCTTCCTGCTCTTCATTTATCCAGCCTGCATATAAGCTGCATGGGGCACAGGATGGTCCAATCCTCCTGGAGGTGTCTGTGTGTTAGAAATAGCAATTGAAAACACAAAAGACAGACCAACCTAATAGGACCTTCCCCCGCCCCTCCAAATGTCTGACAGCGCGGTTTCTCAGACTGAAGTGATGCAAATAGCTCAGATAAGGGTCAGATAAAGTATCTGAGCTCTCAAGAGCTTATCTGAGCTGAACACCAACTCCAGAAATTCTGAAATTTGCCCTGTGGGACTGTCTCCATCGAGCCTGATTTCCATCTGAAGCCTCGACCTCCAGAGGCTGCAGAAACAGCTACTGTTCAAATGCATTCTTGAGATAGCAGGGTGGGACGCAGCAGGTCTGCAGCTCCCCTATCGAGGCTATCTGGGGATTTGCCTCCTGGTGGGAATGTTGCAAGAGCTGGGCTGATGGCTCAAGGAACCGGTGACGGCACCTTTCACCGCCAGCGCTTGCACTGTAACAGATGAGGTAAACCCTTCACTTTCCCTTGGCTACAAAGCATTCCCTTCTGGCTTTTGCTTTCAGCCATGTCCCCTCTCAGTGGCTGCTAACACAGAGAAGGCTTGTGGGAGAGCATTTGCTTTGGGAGCCATGAACTCCATCACAGACATGTCAACATGGGCATTGTGCTGAGATTTGAGGTTTCCAAAGCAGCAAGATGCTGGGTGCAAAACTCATCCGGGCTTCTCTGGAAATCTCAGCCTGGCAGGATGTAAAGGGAGACAGCAATCGCGGCGAGCTCTGATCAAACAGACCCAGGCTTGCAGCAGTGGGCAAGCTCTAATATTCATTTACAGTGATAAACATCTGTGCTTTAAGATCCAGCCTTTCTGAAACACAGAGAGCTGTGGCAGTCCCAAAATGTGTGAGACCTGGTAGTGAGCATCCGTTTATAGTACACAACTCCGTCTGTGAAAGGAGTCGGGGGAAGTCCAAGGCCAGGCTTAAAGAGGGTAAATGGAGATCTCTTTGTAAAGCTGTCACAAAGGGCCCATTAGCTCACTTACACCTGGACTACAGTTATTCTTTGTCCCGCAGGAGCATCAAGAGCCTCCCATCTTACAGCCACATCCCATGTGCTGGGTGCTCTATAAACACAGGAGGGAAAGACAGCAGGAAAAATTCCTTCCCGGAAAGTTTGCAACCAAATAAGGAGTAATCTAACCATTTGTACACCTAATGAAAATGGAGCAAACAGAACAAAAAGAGCCCTCTAAAACCATTCAAAACTGCAGAAATTCCCCCCAGATCTCGCTGATACAAGCTGAGAAAGATTTCCTCCCTGTAGAGCTTTGCAACCATCAGGCAGAGTTCTCAGGCAAGAATAACAATGAAATTCTATAGGATTGCTCATAAACCATAGGAAAAAAAAAAAAGAAAGAGAAAGATTTCATTTCCTACTAAAATATTCCCAACGCCTCATTCCCAAAGGACCCACATGCCCAAGGGCCACTGCGGAGCACGGGCTCCCCTTCCACAGCAGCGCTTCTCCCTGGCTAAATCCTAGGGATGGGGGGGAATGTGTGGGCAAGCCATGGGTCCTCCGCAGCTCCCGGTGCTCAGCTGTGTTGGCAGCACCAGGGTTAACCACGGCGGCGCCCTGTAATGCAATGATTTCTGGTTTATTTCAGCAGGGGAAGTGTGTCCCGGCCTGATTAGCCCAATGGTTTCCTCTTTTCCCATAACCTCCAGACCCCCGTGGCCTAAGTGTTTACTTTCTGAAATAAAAAATCTGCTAGTGTTTTTCTTTTTTCGGGGCATGTGTATTTTGGGAGGATTCGGGGGGAGGAAAGCGGCGAGGGGGAGTTGAATGGGATGGGAGGCTTGCATACACCTCCCTTCTCTCTCCCACCCCTCACCCCCAGCTCCTTTCCAGCTGCAACCTCTGAGCTGAGACTTCTGGCTTCGATGTGAGAGAGAGAGAGAGAGAGAGAGGGAAAGGGAGAGAGAAATGTATTAATGAGAGAGTTCAGTCTCTTGCTTCAGCAGCTATAAACACAGCGAACATCTGGAGGGAGAGAGAGGTGCTTCAGGCTGCCAGGAGCTGAAAGAAACAGGCTGTTTTCAGGGTCCCAGCCCCCCGAGTCCCCCCTCTACCTCCCCACACATACAATCACAGTGTGGTTTGGGTTGGAAAGGACCTTAAAGCTCATCTCATTCCAACCCCCTGCCACGGGCAGGGACACCTTCCACTAGAGCAGGTTGCTCCAAGCCCCTGTGTCCAACCTGGCCTTGAACACTGCCAGGGATGGGGCAGCCACAGCTTCTCTGGGCACCCTGTGCCAGCACCTCAGCACCCTCACAGGGAAGAGCTTTTGCCTGATGTCTGGTCTAAATCTCCTTGACGTAGCTCTCCTGGCATCACCCACTGAGCCCTGTCCTGGCCTCACTTATGCTGCCCTCCCTGCTCCATGCCAGGGCAGCAAAGCCCATCTAGGTGCTGCTGAAAGGTCTCACCACGTGCATCCCAACCCCTCTGGAGAGGGTGCTCTGCTGCTCAGTATCCCCAGAGGCAAGTGCTCAGTGCTAGTGGGCCCGTAGGCAAATGAGTTTGGGAAAGCTCAGGACGAAAAGGCAGCTGTGCTCTGTATGGCCTGTCTGAAACAAGCCTTTGGTGGTGCAACCTTCCCGCTGTCATCCAGGCTCATCCAGGGGACCAACCCCCTCTTCAGAGCATGATTCCTCCCTGTGTGGCAGCTGATTCCCAGCTGACACCAGTCTGCAGCTCAAGTGGGAAAAGAGCTCCACGCTCATTCTCTGGTGATGACCCAGCATGCAGGGAGCTCCCCTGGGGTTTGTCCTTGAGAGGCGAGGCAGAGATTTTTCCAGAGTCAGGCAGGAAAGAAATGGAAAAGCGGAAGCCTGGATTTTTGTCATTCTATTGCTTCAGTGCAAATCAACCTCTCCAAGGGCTGACTTGCAGCAGGGTATAGTGGTGGGTGCAGAGGGAGCATCATGAGGTATCACAGGGTGGCTTGCACATGTTTTCCTCACCTTTGAAACAACTAGAACCCACAAAAATCATACTGAGTTCTGCTGACCTGAAGAGCAGCCCAGCATCCTTCACAAGGCCCTTGCAAAAGACACCATGCCTCTGCAACTCATTCACAAGGCATCTTTTCTCTCCACCAACAGAATGGATTAAACACTCTTAGTGGAGAAAAATGATGTGTCCTTCAACAAGTACAGTAGTGTGACATGCCTTTAACTGGAGCCAATGAAACACCCAAAGGCTGCCACAAAGAAGAAAGGTTAAAGAAAATCCATTCCAACCAGGCTAAACACGGTGGCAGACCCCTCCTCACCAGCCAGAAGATGACAACAGAACCCAGTGGAAAAGGCTCCTTCATCCCCTGGGCTGGAGCAAACAGCCAGGGAGAGCTGCAGATGTGGGAATGACCACCAGCAGGTTGGGCAGCGGCACTGAAATGAATTCGCATCCATCTCCTCACTCATCCCTCCCCACGGTGGCTCACCCCCTTTTATTGTCCCCCTGTTCTGTTTCCCTTCACCTTCCTCCACATCATCCCTTTCCCACTCCTCGTTTATTAAGGAGGGAGAGGACGGGCTGGCCAGTCCAGGAGAAGCCCTGCTAGGTCTGGAGCCACAAGCAGATGTGCATGCCCTGTGGAAAGACCATTCATCTCAGCGGAGAGCCTGCGGAGGAGGCAGCAGCAGCAGCGCAGGGGAGGGGGGGAAGTGTTGGAGGAGGCTGAGAAAAGGAAGGAGGCCGCAGTTAAAAATAGGATAAAAGGACATGAAAAAAATGCAGATTTTTTTTTCTTTTTTTTTTTTTATTTTTTTAAAAAGCTTCTCAGCTTCTCTCGGAAAATGTGCTGCAGCTGGAGAAGCCATCGGGCCGAGCCTGGTCAGCTTTCACCTTCCCCCTCCTCTCTCTTCCTCCCCAAGCCCCCTTCCTCCAAGCATGGGCCTGGAAGATGGCCCAGAAAGCGCTCACAGAAAGAGCTTTCCTCCAGGGATCTCCACCAGGTCTCGCGCCTGCAAAGGAGGGGAAAAGCAGGGAGAGTTTGCCATGGATGCATGTGGTCCCCATGGACCACAATGGAGCTGAGATTGAAGGAAGCTCGCAGCCAGAGTCAGCAGGGTGAGAGCATCCCTATCTTGTCTGCATGGTCACAAAGCAGTGCTGCACTGCCCCAGCTATGAGAACTTTGCCTTCCTGCCAAACCCATCACAACACCACTATGGCTGCAGGGACCCGATGTCCATGAAGCACCATTGGATCAGATGCGGGTTTGCTGCATTAGGGACATGCCACTCCCAAAGCTAATAAACCCCAAATGCTGTGGATTGAGAGGTGCCACTAAGCCAATAAGTCCAGACAGTGTCAGCAATGGATTGGGTAAGGCTTCTCTCACATAGCACTGGTCTGACTGGTGCTGGGTGCTGCAGATGAGCCTAAGGTGACACCTTTCATTCCTAACAGTGTCTTGGTGCAGGAAGCCTGACCGAAATCAGCTGGGCTGATTTCACAGGGGCATCAGACCCACAGCTCTGATTTCTTCTCTAGAAAAGGCTTTATTTTAATTTAATTTTCATTTCTTGCCTTGCAAATCCCAAAGCCAATCCCATTTGCCTCAGTGAGAGCAGGATAACCCCCCTAAATGCTCCTGTAGTGTCCAAAAGGCTGGGAGCACCTTCAGTCCAAGCCTGCTATTTCAGTACAACAGAGAAACTTCTTCAGCCAGAGATACTTCATCCCTCACTTGCCATTAACAACAGTTTTATCTCCCCTATCACTAAGGAAAACAGACCCATCAAGAGTGAAAGGGGTTGTCAAAGTGGCCTTGGCTCAAAAAGGTGGTGTAGGCAGGACTATGTCCATGATGAACTTATAATATCACATCTCTTCCTCCACTCCGGTTTATGCCTAACCTTGTATCAGCCAAACCAAATTGTACCAGAGGGTACATAAGGTAATACTATCACCTTATGAATTAAACATATGGCGCCAAGTGTGGCTTTCAGCATCCTTTTGCTTCGGCCAGACACATGGCACCCTTAATTTTGGCCTGCCAGATGGTTCAGGTGAGGTGTGATGCCCTTAATATTCCTGTTCCCACTATCCAAGGAACAGAGATATGTTTCATAAGCAGGCAGCAGCTCCCTTCTTGCCAGTTTTATTTCTATCACCTCTGGGATGTGCCCTTTGCTTGCTGCAGACTCTGTTTAGGTTGATTCTTGGGGCAAAAATAGTCCCAGCATATGTACCACAGATCATGGAAGCAAGCTGACAAATAAAACTGATTCTATACCTTTTTCAAATTAAGCAATAACCCCCAAAAACTGACCACCCCTTCTCATCTTTATCAACCAGCTCAGTCCACATCAGGCTTTCCTTTAACCATATCACTGAATAATCTTATCGGACTTCAAGCACAATGTGAATAATCTCACCCAAACTTCAAAGGCAAAATATCTCCTCTAAACGCAAGCAGCTCTCAAACCTTTAGAAATGCTGTGGGTTTCTATTGCAAGAGGATATATTCACACTTGCATTTTCCTTGCTGACTTGTTTCTTTCACCAACATCACGACCATGAAAACCAAAATAGCCTCTAGTAGACCAGAAGAATAGAGGACAACTGGTTTTAATGTACACCCGAAACACAAAGGAGAAATGAAAGACTGTTCCTAGCGGTATATACAAATGAGAGTTTCCTCTCATTTAAAATTAGAAACTGAAGAAACAACAGTATAAAAAAGAAATCAGAGAAAGACACCTTGTATTGCAACAGCAAGAACTGAAAAGTAATTCTTAGGTATTCTTAGGAAAGAGAATCAGAGGCCTGTCCAACCCTAACCCCAAGGTACTGAAAGTTTGACTGAAACCTGTTGAAGACAACACAGCTTTCTTTTTTTACTGACTTCACTGAGGTTTGAACCAGGCTCCAGCCTCTGCAACAAGAAATTTCACAGACCCAGCATGGGGTAATGAAGATCTGGGTTGCAGATATGTTGGTCCCTGGAGAGAGCACTTTCACAGAAAATGGGAGAGGGCAGGGGGGGGAAAAACACAAGGAAAACTTTCCAGGCACAGATTTGCAAAATGTTTGAGTAAATCCAAATGCTGCAAGGGCAGATTTCATCAGAGCAGAGTTGACATCATGCTGAGAGAGGTCACCCACAGGAGTTGAGCAAATAGCTGAAATAAGAACAGCTGAGAATAGGCAGCAGAGTTCTGCTCCAGCCACAAGCGCTCTGCGTCCATCTCCTGCTCACACACAAGTGTTCACCAAAGGAGGGAAAAAAAACCCAAATGCCTGAATATTTGCCAAGGAGAGATTTCAAACTGCACATTTGACCGCAACAGTCACTGGTTCTGCTGAACTCTTCAGCTGCAAAAAGTTTCTAAACATCAGGGCTTTTCCCCTCCCAAGGGCCCAATGTGCATAACTAACGAGCTGGGAACAAGTCGCAGAAGACCAGCACATGCCATGCAAAAGCTTACATGGGATTTAAGTGCTTCATGATAGGCTTATGTGGGACTTAAGTGAAACATAAACTTCATATTGGCCCTTTGCAAAGGTCACATTCATGCAACTTGAGCTCTTTCACTCAGTTCTCTGCCATGGCATACCTGAGCCCTCTCCTCGCTGCAGCACAGCAGGGCTCTGTGCTGATGCCTCATCACCCATCCCACAGGCAGGAGGACCGACTGCCCGCCCAACATCTGCTCTGCCAGTTGGTTGTACAAGCAGCAGCACAAACTGCAAGCTCAGCTTGAAGATTCATGGGTTGAACAACACGTGGGGCAAGAATTAGTCACCAGCGATTTTGTAACGACTTTCAAACTATGAATACCTTAAAGAGGAGCATCGAGTCCAAGACAGGGAACTGCACATTGCAACCATGCAGCCCTGACCACACATCTCCAGCTGTGGTTACCTGAAGACCATGCCACCACCCTCCCATGGAGGAAAGCAATGAGCTATAAGAGCGAGGCACCCAAAATGACTACCACAGTCAAAATAAAACCTGGGAGTCCTCAGGCCCTTGCAACACAGGCCACTCTTCAAAGCCACATCAGTCCTAGTAATACCATGAGAAACACTGAAGATGCAACCAACGCGTTGGCATGTCCACCTTGCCTATGGTATCCTCCTATGTCTGTAAAGACCCCAGGAAGGAGCAACCAGGGCTGCAGCCCATAAAAGCTATTTGGTGCACACGGAACATCAAAATCACCACCTGAAAGAGGAGAGGGGTTCTTGAGCTGGGCACCCACACTATGGCAGGGACTAAGGATCCTTCAGCATTTGTCAGAGAGGACAACAATAGTTAAACAAACCAGCTTTAAAGTTTTTATCTCCTTTCTGACCCCATGTCCACTGAGGGCGACCCTTGGCAGCCAACAACGTGTACCAATCTGGTGATGCTGTGGTAGCTGCCCTATGGCAATGAACGAAGTCAGGACTGGGGCAGAAAGCAAATATAGGAGGAAGGAGACAAGGGGAACAGGCTGGACAATAAACAAGAGCATGGTGGTCCTTTAAGGCTCGTGCTTTCACCTAAACATGCTACCAAGCCCCACAGGGTGGAAAAGCACCCTCCGGTTGGCACATCCATCCTGGTACGGTGTCCTACCTGTGCTGTAGTGCTCCAGGCCAGTGGGTACCTCTTGTGTGGCAGGCTCATCCCAGAGCGGGCAGCACATCCTGGGCTGGCAGCAGGTGGACTGAAATCCACAGGTCACCCAGGGATCATCACAGGGGCCGGCAGCGCCTTGCTTCTGGGAGCAGGAGAGGGAAAGGCATCAGTGCACCCTGTCCCCCTGATAATCAGGCACGAAGCCCATCAGCCAGCAGTGTTTGCTCAGAAGAAATAGCATCATCCAAACACACCAGGCTGAGGGGTGTTGTGACAAGGCCAAAACCCCCCTTTCTTTCAAATATGAGGAAACAAAGACAAAGGACAGCAAGACAGGAGCATATTTATATAAACCTATGTATTATTACCTATTATTACATCTTATACTGTATTAGTATATGCTTACTCATAATACATCATATATCTATAATGTAATGTATTGATTATATGTGTGTGATATAGGTATGTATATGCCTGCACATGTAATCCTAGGTTATAACTGTCATTATACATTACACATGTTTCTTTTTATTGTATATAGTTATATTTATACTTTATAAACAAAACAGATGTATTATATATAGGAGCTTATATAGGTATATGGAAACAATCCCAGGGTATAATTTTATTTTATACATATGTATTTTATGCATGTGTGTATATATATAGTATGTGTTTGTATATGCCTTGTATACGTATTTACTATGTATACATGCACATATATACCATATAGTATATACAGTATATATAAGAGTATGTCTTTATATAAGAGGATAACAACATATACTATACTATAACATGTACTATAAAATTGCGGCTGTTTTCATTTATTATTAGTACTATTTCCCTGCAGGGAAATAGATTCCCTTCATCTCCAATCAATACTTAAAAGTCAAATGCATGCTTGGAACCATCTAAAGGAAAGATCCTGAGCTGTGTTAGAAATATTCCATGTGTCAGCATGCTCTTTTTCCTCATTTGGTGAAAAGTTTGCTTTCTAGCAAGTCTTTGTGCAGCCTGGTGTCTCAGCTCAGAGTTACAGCTTTCATCTGACCCTCTCTAGTATTTTTAACACTGATCAGCATTTCTTTGGACAAACGTCTATTAATGTGATGTCTCTAAATAAGGGCCCAACTTCTCTACATAAGGGTCGAAGCACTGGCAGACCTGCCCCATAGCTGCTGGCAGTCAGCACAGGCATGCCCTGAATATAACATATATTATCCGTAACCACTGCTCCACAGACAGAAAGGAGCTCAGGAGAGCTCCAGAAAACCATCTGAAACCTTTCCAAAGCCTCATCTGTTTTGTGCTGATCCCACTCCATTCATCCACAGCAGGTGAAGGTCAGCACGGGGAGCGGAGGCACTGGGACAATGGTTACCCTAACAATCCTGCTCTAAACACAAGCGCAGGAAATCCGATGCAGCGATCCTATTTCCAGTGGAGGTTTGCAGGCTCGAGAGGTTCAGATAAGCTCTGGGTAAACACTCAGTGTTTGGGCACTGCTCTGAACAACGTAAATCCTTGGAGTATTTAGCGGTCGACACCAAGCTGTGTCAGCGAAGGGGCTGGCAAAGTCACGGCAACCAAAGAGAAAACCTACTGCTAAGGGTAGAAAAATAACCCCAACTCCTTTCTTACCATCATTCCAGGGCGAGGTAAAGGATAAGGGGCTGGATTGCCAATGGTTGTGTCCATATAGTAACTCATCATCTTGGAGGTGCCTGCAGAAATGGAGATACATATTAGATGCCCCGCTGCAGAGGCATAAAAATTGATAGCATCAGCTAAATCTGTGCTTTCTCACAGTATATAAAGCTAGGACCAGGTTGTCATCTTAATGAGTTTAGGCTGGAAGAGTTGAGAGGAAAAATAGCTGTATTAATAGCAGATACTGTGATTAGATGTGTTGTATCAACAGTGCAAAAACACACAGATCCATTAGTGTAAACTGATGAGAGCCTGACAATGGTGAATGAATTATCACCTGGAAGCTGACGGAGCTGCGCTCAGGGAAGATGAGATCATATTTCCTTTGCTGTAGAATTGGTGGGAAATTGTTGGCAATTTTTTCCCTTTTGAGAGAATATATATAAAAAGGCAAGCCAGTTTGTTGAGATCAACACCTTTCCCATAGAAGTTTTGTCAAAACCAGTCTGTTTCACAAAGGACTTCACTGTTTACAAGAGATGTCTTCTGTTTCTCCGCGTTAGCTCACATTCCCCTTGCGTTGCTGATATGTATTCCTGAGTGCACTAAGTAACCATCTCAGCCCACAGGAGCATGTCACAGCTTCATGTGTCATTCCTAGGATGGGATGTGCTCCTCTGAGTGAGTCCTTCTACCAGTGCTCTTCATTAGATGTGATTTTTAATCATCCACTAGCTCATTTCTGTAGCTGAGGCGAAGGAGTTGCCAGCTGGCTCTGTTATCAAATACATAGATGTTTATCCCCCTCTCCTTTAAACGCACAATGTAAAATTCAGGGCCAATGCTCTTTTTGTGTTTTGGCGAATATGACTTAAAGGAGGCAAGAGTCAAGAGGGAGTAGCCTGGGCTCAGGAGGATATGACTTGGAGCCAAAGGGAACAGCTATTTTAACCACGCTGATACCCAGTGTAACCTGCAAGATGGAAGAGCTGCCACTGCTTTAACCTCTCTGAGGATGCAGCAGCCCCGAAACAGCCCCCCTGTTGATTTCTGCAGACCCTCTGGGGTTAGCAAACCCCCTGCAAAGGGCAGAGCCTGCCTCAGCTGTGCCACACTCACTGCTTCAGCCACAGGGACTCCAGAGAGCGGCTCCCACCACACTCTGTGACTAATGGCCAAATGTGAAACACCTGCATGTGTATGTGTATTAAATTATTATCATCATTTCCTGCTTGTTATTGCTAACTTCTGCCCTATCACCCAGTCTGTTTCTCTTTGCACTTAAGAGCAAAAACCTACCCTATCACAAGTTACTGTGGTTGAGGAGCCTTAACTAATCTCAGCATCTGTGCACACCCTGCCAGCCTGCTCTAAGGAGGCACTAAAACAAGTTTGCTTAAATCCTGTTGCATCTGCAGCAGCCTGCAGCTTGGTAAAGTAAAGAAGGTACTTGGAGCCCACTTTTGCAACTCAGCTCAGTCCCGGTCCATCGCACCCCTATCCCCTGTACCTAGCCTTAAACTAGTGTAAATAACCTCACATAAACATGAACCGATCTCCCTCTTGCTCTAGAGACTAATGCTGCCAAACTGCACCAAAGGAAGGCAGACTCTGCAAAAGGGAGGCAGAGAAATCTTCAGGCTGATTCACCTTTTTCAATGCCACACACCATCTGAGAGTAAGGAGCTACAGCATTAAAATAGCAGTTAAAACCAACAGCCCCCAACAGCAGCTTTTTCCTGCTTTGCAGCTTGTGCAATAGGCAGTTGGGGTATGTTGGTTGTTTTTTTCCCTTTGATCAAGACACTGAAGTCACACCGGTTCTTGAGAAGCACTTTCATGCCTTGCTGAACATCGTTTGCATCTTTCTCAGGGTGCAGCTGAACCTTCCAGCAAAAAGCCACACACTGGTGCACGAAGCAGCATGTGCTTTGGTGGCAGGAGAAGCCCTAAACCCATCCTGACACCCAGGACAAGGCTTCATGCAATAAAGAGTATCACCAAAATAGTCTTACCATACCTAGAGGGGGCAGGCAAGAAAGCTGGAGAGGTGCTTTTGACAAGGGCAGGTAGGGACAGGACAAGGGGGAATGGCTTTAAACTGACATTCAGTCACTCCATTCTATGATTCCATTAATATTGCCAGTGGTGTAAAGCAGCACCAGCAACCCCATCCCGAGCCCCGGAAAAGGGGAATTACCATCTCTAGGCAGCAGCTCCAATAGTTTTATAGCAAGTACAGCTTACTTTTGGGTTTCTCTCCCCCTGCAAGCTGTACTGTTAAAAAGCACAAGTGGGGGTCAGAAATACAGTGCAAACCTCTGCAACCATTTGCAGCACTGTCTGTTTGAGACAAGCCCAACTTACATGCAAGATGAATCAGTCCTCCAACCTGCTGCAGGTTTTGTGGGTAATGACAGTTAAACAGCAGAGAGACCCAGGCTTTAGGCTGTGAAAAGGGCCTGGAAGACAAGCCCTGCTAGAGAAAGGCAGGCGAGCAGATTCTATGCACGAAATAATGGTGCTCTGGAAAAAGCAGGTATGCAAGGCCAGCACCAGGAGGCAAGATGACAGCAGAAAGGGAGCTCCGCTGTGCTTTGTCCAGGCTAATTTTAACAGAACTTCCACCACTTCCCATAGGAAACTACTTCACAGCCCAATACATCTCTCACTGTCAGCAAGTTTCCCTGATGTTTGAGTGATATTTCTCTTCTCTTTAGCTTCCTCTAATAAGAGCCTAAATAGTTGCTCTCCTCCCCTTGGCCACCATTAGATAGCTCTAATGACCACTCAGGAGCTTGCAGCTGAACTAAATTCAATGATAGCTCTCTTCATGGCAGGTAACTTGGCTGATATTAAGGAAATCACTGCAGATTGACACCAAGATAATCAAGATCCACAGCTTGCTGAGAGCTGTTAATAAATAGAGGGGAATCAGAGCCATTTGGTAAAATCCTTAATGATTTAACAGCTTGACTTCAGTCTTATTGTTTGCTCTTATTATTCCTGTCTTATTGTGAAAACATGTGTGGGAGAAGCAGCATTTATTCTGGGACCTGATCAAGTACCAGGCAAAGCTATTAGATTCTTGGGTCATTTCTAAACTAAATTAAATTTTTTATTTAATTTCAACATCCTTCCCTCCTCTTGTACAAGGGATATATATATATTTTTTAAATGAATTACCAAACTTAGTTTAAAAAGAGAGAAGCATTTGTCTTCATGATTAACACCCCCCCCCCCATGCAGAAGTTAGGAAGGAATTACAAATGCGTACCAAAGCAAAGCTAACTTTGTCTACTGGATACATAAAGACCCTTAACAGTATTCTAATATAGTGCTTTATATTGCTTCAAGGATGAGGAAAGGGGAGTGAGACGACAGTGATTTTTCCCATGGCAGAGTCAAGACCAGAAGCTCCATCTCTCCTGCCCAGTCTAGTGCTTTGTACATGGGTCTCCTCTGTCTGTTGTAAAATCCCATGGCTCAGATTGCTCCTCAGTTTCAAAGAACACTCAGCTTATGCACATCCCGTATCCCAAAGCCAGCCACTAAGTAAAGGTGTCGCTGCAGGGTGGTACAACTGGGGTGGCAACAAAACAGTGTTTGGGCGCTTTTCTCTATTCCAATAAACCAACAAGATTCCCATTCCGTGGGGTTAGGTAGGAAGCCGGGAGGATGGGGCAGGAAGGATCTGACTTCAAGAAGGTGAATCAAGACTTTAAGAATGAGAAGCAGCACTTTCAACATGAGCATCCTCCCTGGCGGCTGCGCTGGCAGCTCCCTGACCCGAAGCTGCTTAGTGATAGCCACTTTATTTTTACATCAAGTAATAATTTATCATCTTTAGGGGGGTGGGGAAAATAGCTGGTTGGAAATGACATCCTTCCGCAAGGCTTTAACCCTTGAAATCCTGGCACTTTCCAGGCCGCCTGCCAGTTCAGTCCTCATTGTTTGTTGATCTGTTGGCATGTTAAAAACCTCATTCAATTCATCAAACCCCAGCACCAGCTTAAAATAAAAGAAGCATCCCTAATTCAGGGGCACAAGCAACAGAAATGAGCATGCTTCTCTTGCTGCCTATTTACAACCTATGCTTTTTAGCAGATTGGCCACCCTCTGTCTCTTTTTCAAACCAGGGGATCCCACATCTGTTATGATTTTAAAACTTTGCAGTGTAAAGGTAATACCTGACTTACAAAAGGCAAACCAGGCAGGGCAGTAAATAGTGATGTTATGGTAAAGAGAGCAATATAGTAACTGCTCTTCTGCACACTCTGTAAATACTCCATGAGATTAAATGACTTGGCTAAGGTCATAGGGAGAAAGCGAGGGTGAAAGGTGAGTATGTGAGCCCCTGAGCCACTCTCTTAACTACACAGCAGTGATTGCAGAGGGATTAGCATTGCCATAAGGAGGTTGTCCATGCTGTTTCTGGGAATGATGCAGGTAGCAGGGGCAGGGCGGGCTGCCTATCAACACACCACTCTTAGCTTTAATACTGGGCTCTTCCTTTCCTCAGTAGCTGTCAGATCTGAAGGAGATATGATGTACCTGAAGTGCCTTCCCATTTGGCTGCACAAAATCTAGCCAGGATGGACAGCAGCGGTCACGAGATAGATAGTGCCATGACAGTTTAAGTTCGGACCAGTCTCATACACATATGCACCCACGAACCCTTGTTCTCTGTGCTTGGTAGTAAAGGGCTTTTTGCTTTATATTTTCCTTTTCCCTGCTCATTAATCAATTACTTGGCTGTTATTCTATAATTAAGCTAAAATAATGCCAACATCAACAGCACCACCACATGCATAGCGAGCTGACAGCGCGGGCCTTGGCAAGGAGAGGGGTTTAGGTGGAAGACTTCCTTAGAGAGGCTGTTGCCATTAAATCCTGCTGCTCTCTCTTGGATCATAACACCTACTTGCAATTGCAGGAAGATGTGAATGGGTGTGGGGGGAGGGGGGGTTAATTAGGTCATCTGTTATTTCACTCATGAACTTCCCTCCATGAAATAACAGTCTTGCAGCACAACATCACGAGCCAGATCCTCAGCTGGGGCAAAGCAAAAGCAGGGGGGAAGAGCCAGGTAAGTTTCCCCTGTTCAGAAATGGATTCCTTGCACCAGGGAAGGATACGACCCGGAGAGGAAAGCCCAATCTGCCCTGTGGCAAAGGGGTCTTGGTCAGGGATTACAGCCCAGCTCAAAGCCTGTGCTTTGCTCCAGATTCCCTGCAAATCCCAGCCCTGGTGCTGTTCCCTGCTGCCCAAGGTGAAAATGTCAGGGTAGCTCAAAGAAATCTGGCTTGCCAGAAAATAGTTTACATGGCAGGCAGGGGAAAGCCTAAAACCCACCCGAATTAGAGGCATCAGGAATAGCCTGTAAGCAGGAAACCGCTCTGGACCCAGCCCACAGCCCCCAAAGGTGTCAGTTGACAGCACAGGATGGGAAGTTCATGGTAACCGTGCTACCAAATGAGTGGCCACATGCAAAGCAATGATTTAGAGGCTAATGGGAAGGGGGAAGGCCTTGGCTGTGCTCCTCAGGGACTCACAATTCCCACTGGCTCTTTTTGGCTGGATGAGGGGGGCAGCATTGTGCCCTTCCCAAGGAATGCTAGCAGCACATCCCTGTGGCTGTCACGCTTAGGGCTCTAGTTGCTCCCATCCCTGTGGCACTTTCTGCCCTTTGGAGGCTGGCATCGCTATGGCAAACATGCTGAGATGCAGCAGCAAACCCCTTACAAGCATCCCCCCCAAAGGCAGGAATCAGCCCCAGTTTGAGAAGGCTACACTTTCTCTGTCTGGCTGTGCATAGGGCTGGAGGGAGTCAAGTAAGCATCTGATTTTGCTTCTTCTCCTGCCCAGCAAGGAAAACAAACCAACTCCCATCCAAACCAAAGTGCAACTCAAAACATGAAAGGAACTGCACATCTAATCCACTGTAATAATGCCAAGGCACAGCCTTCTAGATGAGGAAAACAATAATGTTCTCTTAAACACACATAGACAATTTATATACTCTAGATATATAAAAAGAGAAGGGATTTTAAAGGGAAGCATCAGCTCAGACATTTATAGAAGCTCCTGCAGTACTGTTAGCAAACACATGAATCAGTTGCTGGGTGAAACTGGAAATGGAGAGAGTAAATCACCAGCAAAACAAGTCTTAACCTTCCTGAAAACAAACCCAGGTACCTACAACCCACAAAAGAGTTTAAAGAGACTCTCTCCCACCGCCACTTACTACTTAGCTGAAAGACCAGGGGAAAAGTTTATGTCCTCCACGGCTTCCCACACTTGTCTCCGATCTCTTTCCAACTACCTGGTGCTATCCTCTGCGCTGGAGCTGGAGAGGATGGAAATACCATAGTGTTTGCAGCAGGGCCGCCTATTCAAAGGGAGGGGGAGTGGTCAGCTCCGCATCCAGGGCGGTGGGAAAGGCGAGCTCCACGCTGGAGCCATCGCCAGCCAGGAAAAAGCCACCTCTGGCAGACGGCATGCCAGTGGGAAGAATAAAGCTGCTGGATGGAGGTGGTTATGGGGGGAGCTTCCCGCCAGCCCCCCAGTGCAGTAGCCTTTGGCTCGGTGCTGCTCCTGTGCCCTGTAAAGCAATCTGAGTAACTTCAGCAAGTGCTACACCAACCCCTAAAGTCCCTGTGGAACAGAGCTTATTCCTACATAGCAACCAAAACCAAAGCACACAGGACATGACCAGGTGAGGTTTATCCAGCCCTACTAGCTCACATTATGGGTAACCCGCTTTATGATTCCCCACCCTTAGCTCAGCTGCTGCCTCTGAGGATTATGGTAGAAAATGCTCTTTACTCCCAAAAGGACCCTGGGTACCTCTGCCTTTCCTTCTCCCCTGTATATCCCAGGGCAATGCTGGCTCCAGAGCACTGTGCTTTCTGCTGCCTGCCTTACTCCCAACCCTAGGATGGATCCAGCCTGGCAGCATACCCTAAAGCTCCTTATCACAAGCCTCTGGTACCACACATACCACCTCCAAACCCATCCATGGTAGCTGTTACTTGCTTTTAAAAGTGTAAAGGCTAAACCAAACTCCCTTTCCATAAGGCACCAGGGAGGGGAGATGCTTGGGCAACACTGGGAGGCACTGGTTCAGCTCCCTCCTCTCATGGAGACAAGAGTCCCAACCTGCATCACCCCAAATGCTGCTTTCAACACAGATGCTAACGGAGGAGGCCAGGGGCTCTCTGGAGAGGAGAGGGCTGCTGGGACCAGAAGGGCAGATGAGTGCTTTCCGAGCTGGGCTGGAAAAGGAAGGGGGCAGAAACACAAGTTGCAGTGGGCTCAATCCAAAACTCTCTGGGTGAACCACCTGCTCTGCTTTGGGAGAGCAGGACTCTCTCCTAACAACTAACATCCTCACAGCATGGCCAGGGACCTCCGAAGCCCCATCAATACCCCAAAAATCCTGGATGCAGGAGGACGTGCCCATCCTGCCTCTCCTGCTCTGCCTCTCCAGGCAGTAAAGCTGTTTTTTCCTCCAGGAGAGGGCTCCAGGCTGAAAATCCTCTCTGGCTGCAGCACACATCCCTGTCACGCCGCCTTCGTGAGCAACCCCTGTGAGCAGCCTCAGGAGAGAGGCAAAGCCCAAACACCAAGGGTTGCAGATGTGCTGTTCTGGGACATTCTGTTTATGGGCAAAATGGGAGGCTGGGAACAGCTGCTGTGATTCCCCCCAGAAATCCTAATGGCAAGCTGTAATGTAACAGCAAAAAAGAGAACACAGCCAGTGGGCTCAACCCTTCCCTGGCTTTCAGGGAAGATTGCAGCATCCTCACAATTAAACAAAAGCAGCATGTACATCTAAGCCCTGTCACTGGAGCATTGATTAGTCTCGGGAGAGAAATAACTGCTGGGTACACCCTTTCCCAGTCCAAACCTGGGTATTTCAGATGCACATTGACAAAGTGCAGACCAAAGCTGTATTTGCTCTCACGTGGATAATTTCTGCCTGCACAGGGCTTCTCAAGCATCTACTGCTGCCAAATGCTTCCCAGAGAAATCAAATGTACAGAACTAGTGTTCACAGCCATAAAGGTCTCTCCTTTTTTCTCCCCCACCAGTCCAGGAGATTGCTCATATGCACATGGTGACAAATAAGAAGAACTCCCCAATATTTATGCACATAAAACTAGTAACAGGTCCTTCGAGGACTTCCTCCTAAATGAAGAATGAATCTCTCCTCTAGTCCTTACCTTAACTTAGAAGCACACAGCTACAGGTGACCCAAATAGATGTTACCTGTTGACTTGCAGCCATAAGGCACGGATGGCTCTTGTAGCTATTTTAACACAGGAAATGATTTACAGGGTTCCCATCTTCTCGGGAAGGTTTCCAGCCTCCTTGGGCTTTGGTACAAAGGCTCGGTCACGTCTGAGCACCAAAGGGGTGGAATGCATCCAGCAATCCATTTTTATCCGGGCAACTCTTCCCTAGGCTGCAGGATAACCCCGCTGGCAGCTGCAAACAAGATGTCTTTGCCTGGGCTTGATGCTTTGCTCTGCAGCAGACGGTTCTTCCGATATAGTAATCTATATATTAATAGCCTCTCTATTATGGCTGCCCAATGGACTGTGTGTCTGCAAAATGAGAGGCTTCTGGTTTTGGCTGTTTCTTATAAGGCAGCATGAAGTCTGCTGCGTGCAGATCACCTCCCTCAACTCGCACATGGTCGCCTGCTTTCAGGGTCACTGCTGTCCCATCAGTCACCCAAACCGGGCGCTTCAGCTCCCAGCAGAAAGTTGGGTTGAATTTCGGGTAGCTCATGGAATTCATCATAAAGCCATTGTGCTTCGAGAAGTACTTTCCATTCCAGATGGTTTGGATTTTCTTTGTACTTGTAAAAAAATTAAATGATTCCTTAATGTTTAACTTGAGCAGTTATTAATGTTTTTTACTGAATCTGAGGTGTCTCGTGGATGTTCCGCAGGTTGTGCACTGGTAGGCTGCTTAAATTTAGGGGTACATGGGCCACTGCTGGAAGGTGATGGACATAATTGTCAGCAGAAACAGTCCCTTTCCCAATAAACTAAGAAATCCATATCATCATTTTGGACTAGAGGATGGAAAATGAGAGCAGAATCATACTGAAAGTGGCTATGACTGGAGAGGGTCGTGGTTTGCATCCTGACGCTGAACACAGCTCTCCTCGGCAAAATTCACCCCAGCCGGACTTTCACTGACTGTTCCCTACCACCTCGCAGCCCCCAGATGACTTCCCAGGGAGAGATCCTGCAGACTTGTGGTCCTGCTTGAGCATCATAAGCCACTAACAGTGAGAAGCTGCATGTAATAAGCTTCCACATCGCTTTATGGATCTATAAGTATCATCATTTCCATATTACTGTGGAAAAACAGAGCAGGAACTGATAAAATGACCCTGAGCACCTGAATCTGTCTGCTTTTAGTTGGTGTTGCATGCTGACCCCTGTACAAGGGAGCAAAGAAAAGGGATCTTGATTTGCAGGGATACCTTCCCAGCCTCTGTTCCCATCACCCTGGGAAAGGGTGATGGAGCCAGATCAAGGAGCTTGTAAATACTGTGGCAGGTTCATCCAGGCTGCAGCACCACTCCCTCCTGCCCCTTCTCAAAATCAAGGCAATGACACGCAGCCTGTGCCCCAGATGCTTCAGTAGTGGTCCACCAAGAGCTGTGCACATCTGGTCACCAGGTGTTGAGGCTTTCTGTTGCTGGCTAGCCTCGAAAGCAAACTAGGCACCACCAGAGCTCCAGCCAGCAGGCCAGGGATGGACACCCAATTGTATGGAGCCCAAAGATGCTGCTTTCCCTCTCCAAGTCGAGGGGAAATCTCTGTCCTCAAAAGCAAGAGAATAGGGGTTTTCATAGAATCACAGAATCCCAGGCTGGTTTGGGTTGGAAGGGACATTAAAGCTCATCCAGTTCCAACCCCTGCCACGGGCAGGGACACCTTCCACTAGAGCAGGTTGCTCCAAGCCCCTGTGTCCAACCTGGCCTTGAATACTGCCAGGGATGGGGCAGCCACAGCTTCTCTGGGCACCCTGTGCCAGCGCCTCAGCACCCTCACAGGGAAGAACGTCTGCCTAATGTCTCATTTAATTCCTCCCTCTGCCTGTTTAAAGCCATTCCCCCTTGTCCTGCCTAAATTTATTCCATCCTTGGGTCAGGCAGGAGCTTAGATCCATCATCCTGGATGTGACATGGGTGCATGCAGTCAGTGAAACTCAGATATACGCTAAAAAAGAAGTAGTTCAGTGTCTATGGCAGGATCCTGTATGCTCAAAACTGGTCCACACATGACTTTAGTGAGGCTATATTAGGTTAGAGGCTGCTACAGTTAAATCCCCTTCATATGGATTGAGTTAATTGCTATAAACTTGCTCATACGTGGTTTATCTCACTTCTATAAGGAGTACGAGAGCCGTACAGAAAGAGGCTTTAAATAACGAACGTCTGAAGACGACAGACTGGCTTGGGTGTGATAATTGTGTGCAGAAAAATTCCTTCCTTCAGCTTTGAGTTTTCATTTTTAGTCCATACACATGACTATAAATACACATACAAGTACACATACGATAAACCCCACAGTAACATCAAGTCCCATCCATCTTTTCATTCTGGAAGTGAGGAATTTCCACTCAGCTCTAACTCTGATGTTAAGCAAAACCTCTGGGGAAGTTCTAGCCATAACATTGCCAGCTTGAGCCCTTAAAATGCAGATTTGTGAATTTTGCCTTGTAAGCACACACAAAAAAAGTCATTGTTTTTCTAAAAGCCAATGTGAATATTACCACTGTAATCTCCTCACTCGCACCACTAACAGCTCCGGGGAGGGATGCACAGGAACTCCTGAAAACTGTAAGAAAAAGGTAGAGCAATTACAGTTCATGAAGATACCAGTTGTAAAATCAGTCATCATTGGCCAGTTCACCATTTCAAGCAAAATTAGGCCTGTTGGTTGGGAGGGGGATCTTTTACTAGGCTGTCTGATACACTCGTAAGATAAACCAGATAGGACTTCATCGCATAGACCCTCTTCAGATCTCTGAATTCAAATCCTCATCCCCGATCATTTAATCTAAGACTATAAAGCCAGATTTCAGAAGTGCTCTTTTCCCAGGCAAGCGTATAAATAAAGATCAGATATACAAAACTGCTATCAGCTAACAATTCCTGCTCAAACACATCTGGCCAGATTTCAAAACGAATTCAGCAGCCAGTTAATCACTTGCTCTTTATTACTTAACTTACTATTAGCATTGGGGGTAAAAAAAGAGAGATATTTTTGTTTTCTTTTATCCGTTCACAGATTCCCTGCATCTTGCTGCAGTGAAATTCAAAAGGCTGATCAAAATCTTGACATTTTTAAGGAGTCAACCGCTCCTCAAGCCGGTACAAAAATACAGAAAATGAATCGAGATCATTTAACTGCTTCCCTTTGCATCTTCTCTGTAGAAAAACAAGATTAGCACCACAGTGAAAATGTCCCATAAACCCCATTCTGAAAATAATAAGCAGCTTAATATGCTTAAACTAGGAGGAAAATGAATGGGAAGCTGGAATTATCGTTCTGCTCTTGCTGTTGTCTGAGAACACCAGCTGAAGTCTAAGAGCTCGGTCCCCTCATGCTCTCTAGATACTGGTTTAGGCACTGAGAGGGGTTTAGATGGGGTATGAGGAAGAAGTTCTTCACTATGAGCTGCACATAGGCTGGAGACATTTCAGCACAGTGCTCTAATGGACCATCTAAACCAATGCAAAAATATGTGTATCTGATAAAATACGTGTCGTTACAAGAGTGAGCAGGAGGAGGAGAAGAAAACAGTAGCAGATATGGGAGGCTTGGTTTTGTGGAAATGAGTTATTAACATGTCCTTTACCTCCCTGTTTATTTTCCACATGGTTCCAGGTCAAGGAAAGTTTGTCTGTGACAGAGTGTAGCCTTTTGGAACAGCTGTGCCTTTTCATATTTAATTCCTGAGCTCCACTGAGCACGTTTGGAGACGTTCTCTTTTGAAGCCTCAGTCGGTTATCAGGGGAACTCAGGCAGGATAACAGGACACAGGTGACAACCCCCAAGAGGGGTGATGTTGCCTTCTGCGAAGGACACCAAGAGCTCCACTAGGAGAAAAGAGGAAAAATAATGCTTGTACCAGCAGGCTTATACATGCTGTCACCATGACTGCGTGGCGATGGGGGGTGATTTATGGCCAGGCTGGGATCGCAGTGCTGGGTCCCACATGTGGAGTGAAAGTGGAAGTGTGTGGGAGGGAGGGGAAGCAGCAGCATCTCATCTATCAGCGCTCCCGGGGCCGAGCAGGTTTCCACCCGGACACAGGCTGCGTTACGGATCCCTTCACATCTCCCATGCAGCACTACAAGGGCATGCCCAGGTCTAAGCATTACAGATTCATAGATTCACAGGACGGTTTGTGTTGGAAGGGACCTTAAAGCTCATCCAGCTGCAACCCCCTGCCATGGGCAAGAACTTCTGCCTCAGATGTCATCTCAATCTCCCCTCCGGCAGTTTAAATCCATTCCCCCTTGTCCTGTCGCTACAGGCCCTTGTCAAAAGCCCCCTCCAGCTTTCTTGTTGGCCCCTTCAGGCACTGGAAGCTGCTCTAAGGTCTCCTGGAGCCTTTTCCTCAGGCTGAACAGCCCCAGCATCCATCCTCTGGGGATGGTTGAGGCGGGCACATCTACCCAGGAGAGGGCGAACCCTCACCAGTGCCCTATGACCTGCTCTAGGTGCTTCATGAACCATCCCAGCCTCCACAGGTCTCCCAAACAAGCCACCGCGGGCAGCTTAGGATGCCCCAGCCTGCCTTCTGCAGGAGCTGGCTTGGGCTTGTGGGTTTTAAGCAGAGCAAGGGGGGATGGAGGGGAGGGGGGTCACAGCAGGGTGAGCTGACGAACAGCAAATAATCCTAATTTATGCGAAAAGCAGTCTGGAAAAAATTACATTCCTGGTTGTCTGCATATATAATATAGAGAAATCCTAAATAAAGGGGCCAAAGATGTTTCTATGAATTAGACCTTTATCCTCCGAGCATCCCAGAGCTCAGCCTATGAATTTGGGTGAGTTTGCCTTTTTAATTGCTCTGTCTTTCTAATGCAGGCTATTTAGAAACTGCACAGACAATGTCCTATTGGAAACCGAACAGGTCATTTGGGCTACAGCTTTTATCTGGTTTTCCACCATCTTAGACAACAAACAAGCCATTAATGTCTGGAAACACAGCTTTGATTTCAACTTTGAAACCACAGCCCAGATCACCGCCAACGATGCCCAGTGTCACATTTAAGGCCACTCCATGCCCGGTGGTGATTAATTCCTCCCTGCCTTATATCTGGATGCTCACATGTACCTCCCATCTTGGTGGAAATGCTCTGGGTTTGCAGCCCTGGAAATAAGACCATAGCACAGCTTTTTCTGGCTGAAAACTTCCAATAGTAAGCAAATACAGGCTTTGCTTTTGGTCCTAGCTTTGGCTGGCCATTATGGCAAGGAGGTTTGCAAAGGGTCTCTGAGCTAGTTGCTGGATCAGCTGCAGCAAACAAGCTGTATCTTCATTAACATGAATCTTCTAGGTTTTTTGCTTCCCACCCACAGTATAATCTCATGGTGCAAAGATGAGGTGTCTCCTGTTGCTTCTGGTTGAGGGAAGAACACACACGGCTGGCGACATTAACCCTCAGCCTCATCCAGGTCTCAGCTCAGCTGGTACCAAGTCCTTGGGTTTTTGAAGTCAGCAGGAGTCTGGCCTGGGGAAGGTTTTTACGGGATGAGTTTTGGCTGCCTTGATTGAAGCTCTTTCCAAAAACCAGCAAATGCCATTTTCAGCACATGGAGGCTCACAGCATCGGTTCATTCAGTGCCTATAAATCTCCCTCTGAGACTTCATAAATCTCAGCCCGGAGTTTCATTTTCTTTGGGCCACCCTGGGTACCAGCACCAGGCACTGCCACAAGCAGGGCTGCAGCCTTGCTCGCCCTAATGCAAATAGGAATGAGAAATCCTTCATCTTTCAATCCTGCCCTGAGCATCTGTGGGCTGAAAAGGACCTTGCTGGAACAGAGAGCGAGCTGGATTTACCTCCTCCCTGAATGAGCTTCATTAGCTCGTGCAGTGAGCTCCAGATTTTAATAGATGCAGCAAATGGAAGAAATAAAATAAATACTACAATCAAAATGCTGAAACCTACGCCTCGCCTATGCCAACACAAACCCTGAATCGGAGGAAGCATTGGGCTAAATATAGATCCTCAAGCAAAATCGGAGAGCTTTTATTCTTTTTTTTTAACTTTTTTTCTAGGTTCGTACTGTAAAACATCTGCTGAACAGTTTCCTATAACTGTTTTTGGCTTTTAAATCAAAGAAAGAAGAAACAATGTCCCATTTTTGCAGAGAGAAAAGGAGGGGGGAATAATAGACCTTCCTCTCAAAGCAGGATGACAATAAGGATAGAAATAGAAAGGGGAGAGCTTCGGAACATCTTGAGTCCAGACAAGAAGAGGGTGGATGGCAGGTTCAGGTATCTCTGCTTGCTTTGGCCGCTTCCTATTTCAAGAGAGAGCTGGCAAAACTGCTGACAGCCGAAAGGGAAAACCCACGGGCAGAGCTGGAACGTGCTGATGGGCAAAGAGGGAGACCAAAGGGGGTGCAACAGTGCTGGGGGTGCACGGGAAGGTGCGCAGGGCTGGTAGTTTGCCAGGAGGAGAAAGAGACAGTGATTTAGGAGGAGAAGAAAGGGGAGCGGTTGTGCTGGAGTTGCAATGGCTTCTCCCCAGCTCCTTTCAGCATCTCATGACCCCATCGGAGCTCCTTGGGGTGGCCTTGAGCTGCCACATCTGCACCAGGTCCCCTTGGCACAGCCATAACACCGCAGGCAATAACACTCCTCAGAGCCACCCACTTTTCCCTGCCACCTCCATCAAGCCCCAACACCCCGGGGAGGGACACGGGGGGGACGTGCAGCCCACGCTGTCACACCTCTTTGGGCTTCTTGGCAGTGGTGCCTGCACAAAAAAGCCTTTCCTGCCAAGTCACAGGATGCGATGACGGCGCGGCTGGGAAAAACTTCAAAACAGCCCAAACAATCAGGGATTGTCTGCGGAGAACGGGCTCTAAAATTGGCTCCTTGGATTAGCACCAGGCTCACCCCTGGGGCCTTTGTCAGGAGCGCTGGGCTCAGCAGCGATGACGGAGAAGGACCTAATCTCGCTTCCTATCTATGATACGGGTTGATTTTAGCCCGGCTTTGCCTGCTGTTCTTGTCCCTCCATGACCTGCTGGCATCCAGGCACCCAGACAGCAACCAGGAGCAACTTCCCACTGGCAGGAACCCTGCGGTGCCTATAGCACCTAGATGACTCAGGTGTCAGCAATCCTTCTTTATTTACTTCCTAAATAACGTTGCTTAGGAACCTGCATCCCTTCCATAGCCCAATTCCTGTGCAGGTCTGAGGGTGGGGGCACAAGAGTTGCTCTTTTTTACAGCTTTAGCACATGTTGGCCTGGATTTGCTCTTTTTAGGTGAATCCCAGTTAGGCAGTGGTAGAGACCCTCCTGTTTGTAGGGGTTTCTTAGCACCTTTGGTCCTTGGCATGACAGCCTTCTGCCACAAAGCCCCCACCATCAGCACCGGGTCCTGACATCCCCATCCAGCCATGAACCTCTTTCTCTATCTTTTACCCTCTGGCTCAGCCCCAGCATCCCAATCCCAGCATCCTTGCAACAACTGCATGCTCCAGAGCTGCTCCCGCGGGTGCATTAAACATGGTCAGTGCATGTCTGATGGCTCTTACAGACCCATGGGCTTTCCCTTGGGCTGTGTAGGCTCGTTTCTCCCTGCCCCACGCTGCAGCATCCCTCTCCCAGCCCAACCCCTCAGAGGAAACCTTGGACAAAAGAAACTCAGAACAAAATCCAGGAGTGGGGAAGTGGCAGGCGAGGGGCTGTGTCAGATCAGCCAGATCCCCAGGAGGAAATAATTGAAACAAGGCTCCGGCACGTGCCGGGAGACGGGATGTGTCGAGGCAACCGCTCCCTGCCAGCCCTCGCTGGGTGCTGCAGGCAGGGACCAGCTGCTCGCCTGCCTGAGCCCTCATGTTTGGTGCTGCCAAACGAGATTCCAAGAGAGGGGAGGCACCATAGACTGGCATGTTGGTAGGAAAACCTCCCTGCAATCAAACCGCTGCGCTCTGCACAAAAGGGGCTTTGCTTTCTGCCAAAATCATGGAGAAAATGATGTCTCAGGTGCTTCCCAAGCACCCAGAGCCACTTCTTATAATCCTGCTCTGGAATACACCTTTTACACTGAGCAAAGAGGGCCTCCTAAGCTTAAAGACCTGATCTAAGGCCCATTTATCCACCCTGGCTTTGCAGGAAGGGAGCTGTGCAGGATGGGAGACAGGGAGCATCCTTTCCTCAGTGCTGGTACAGCCAGTGCCAAGGGAGCTGTGGGTGAAACCTCAGCGCTGTGATAAATGTGTAAAGCACATTTCAGCTCCAAAGGGCCATTTGTGAGACAAAGGGGCTACGGTGGGGGGCAAAATCAATTGTCTTTTCAGGAGAAGGAGCCCTTGTGCACACGCAGGTGCCTGGGGCTCGAGAGGGGGAAGGCAGTAACTCACAGCAATGGACTCATTAAAAAATAACACTACAAAATGCTGGAGGAACAGGGTCTGGGGGAGCAGTGGGGTTCCCCAAGCCCTCTCCACCCTGGTGAAGACTGATGCGGAGGACAGAGAGGCACATCAGTGTGCACACCCATGGGACAGCTTGCTTGTGCATTAGGGACTGTGCAAAGGCAAGCATAAGCATGTCTTTGCGTCTCCAAGTACCTCCAAGTAGGCAGGACACCCTCTTTTGTGGAGTATGAGCTGGCATGAGGGACACCCCCAGGGGATGCTCCGGGGTGTTCTGCCTCCAGATCTCAGGAGGTGATGCCTGCAAGGACGAATTCAAGGGATGGGTTTCTATCCTTGCAAGCATGCTTTTGCCAGAGCGCTGATTGCAAGCAAAGGTTTGCAGCTTGGAAACTTGGAAGGGTCGGGCTATTTTCACTCCCTCTCTCCCAGGCTCTTTCATTCATGCTTCCTCTCTCTTTTCCCCAGTGCATTTCTCACTCACGCTCTCATTCATGCTCACTCGCTCATTCGCATTTTCCTTGCTGTATTTTTAGCTCCCTCGCCGTTCGGAGGATGTGAACATTATCCCTGAGTCATGACTTTGTGAGGAAACAGGCAGCCAGGGCTCCCATTACAACCCGTGAGGGCTCTTATCAGCTGCAGCACAGCTTGCTGGGGAGGGGGCTTTATCTCCCCGTCCCTCTCCTCTTCCTTTTTTACTTTCCAGATGCTGCAGCCCCAGCTCCTCCACCGGGGCCACAAGGCTCATCCCCCCCTAACCCGTGTCATGCTGCAGAGCCCAATGAGTTAAATGAAGATTGGCAGTCAGGAAATGGGAGTAAACCGTAAAGGCCAAAGAGCATCCTCGGGGCTGGGGGCTGCTGCTGCAGGAATTACATCAAGCGAAAAGGTGTCTGGCAGGGCTCTGACACCAAATGCTGCTGGTGTTATTCCCAGCCCATTCAAACGAACCTGACGTAATGGCACCTGGGGGCTTGGTTGGGAGCTTGCTCTGCCTGCGGAAAACACAATCCCGTGCCCCTGAGTATTTCAGTCTGGCTCATGACAAGACTGAAGCAGCAGCAAAGTGTTACACCGGCTCTGTTCCCACACGTGGATGGGCCATTGAAGTAAAACACATTCCACATTAGAAATGACCGGAGACCATCCCATGACGGAGGAGGCAGGGCAACTGGGACCCCACACATGACATTACAGATGATGTCCAAGTGACCCCCTGGGTCAATGCTGGAGGAGGGGAGTAACGGAGGGCAGCTCTCGCTGTGTCTCGACGCAACCTTATCCGTCACGACACGGCTCTGCTAATCTCAGTGCTCTGTGCTGGTCGTGAGGCTCCGCTTCACCTTTCCGTGACATTCAGGGTGTTTTCGTCTTACTTCCTCTGACTTTCCTCTCTAACCTTTATGTTATCTCCCCAATACTCTCTCCTCCCTTTTCCACCCATCTGCTTATTTTAGCTGCCTCTTCCTGCCTGCATGTGTGGCTGCTGCCCTGCCCTGGGCTGGTTCCCCCTCCACGGCAGGAAAGGGATCACTCCCCTGCCCTCAGCTCAAGGGGAGAGTTTTGCCCCTTTTTCATGCTTTAAAAGCAATGGAGGCAAATCTATTTTAAAGGGTTTTAAGCTGGCAGAGGGGAGATTTAGGTTAGATGTTAGGAAGACGTTCTTCCCTGTGAGGGTGCTGAGGTGCTGGCACAGGGTGCCCAGAGAAGCTGTGGCTGCCCCATCCCTGGCAGTGTTCAAGGCCAGGTTGGACACAGGGGCTTGGAGCAACCTGCTCTAGTGGAAGGTGTCCCTGCCCGGGGCAGGGGTTGGAGCTGGATGAGCTTTAAGGTCCTTTCCAACCCAAACCACTCTAGGATTCAATGATTTCCCAAAAATCCCAGTCTGCAATGAGCTGCTTCTGCATCCTGGATACCTATCCCACTTGCGCCAGCTACATTGGTGCTCAGCATCAGGGTGCTCCTTCGAAGCAGCTAAAATTGATCGTTGTGGTCCTCTGTCCTTGTGGAAATGGTTCCACTCCTTTATCTGCTGCATCCGTGCCAGGAGCCCAGTCCTGCCACATCCCACCTTCCAGCCCATTTGTGCACTGCAGGAGATACCATCAGAAGCTGCCAGAAGAGATGAAAGGCTGACACAGGGTCAAGAACCAGCTCGAGAAATTGAAGGAAGAAAAATCCATTGAGGGCTACCAAAGAAAGCACTTTTGAGTCAGGAAATCCCAGCGCTGTGGCTGTTGGCACTCAGAGAGGATACAGGGAAGGATTTGGCCCTTTTCTTCTGGTTCCCAATATGAGCCAGTAGTGGGGCCATTCGTTTGGCTTAATACAACCGTTTCATCACACACTTCTGAGCTGGTGGCTTTCTTCCCTGGGACAGACACAGGCCTCAAGGGGACACTGAGGAGAAGGGACCTCGAGAGGGAAGGAAGACAATCTCTCCATCCATGCTGAGAGAGGATATGGCAGAGGGGATGCTGACATTGCAGGGTATCTCCCCATGGCACCCAGCGCCCTTGCGCATACGTGGTAAGTAGGAGAGGACCAGCAAGAGCTTGGGGACCTTCACACATGTGTTTGTCCAAGAAATAAGGCCATTTGCAGTCCCAGAGTCAAAACACTCCGACAGTGGAAACCAGGACTTCCTGGGCTGAGCCCTGTTGCTAAATAAAAGACAAAAGAAAGAGTAATTAGATGCCATTAATTGTTGTTAGGAGGATTTTTGCTGGCGGCCAGCACTCCTCTCAGGAGGACACAGCCCTGGCCTTACCCGGCACGGCTGCAATAACACTCATGTGTGGATCAGCTTTATTTTAAGCACCCCACTCCCCCCTATTCTCCCAGCCCCAGTGACTTCCAACCCTCCCGTCCTCTCCATCTTCTCTGGCCACGCTTGCACAGAGACCAGACGTGCTCAGGGATGGCACTGATAGGAAAGGAGAGGGCACGCAGGGAGCACAGCGGGGTCTGGCGAATGGGGGACAGTGAACCCACAGTTGCTCTGAGCATCACAGCCCTTGAAATCTCAGGGAACATGTTAGTGAAGGGATCCAATGCAGGTTGTAAGCCAAAAATGTGTAAATGATGGGAAAATACTTGAAGTGCATTCAGCTCTGAGGGAAGCGTGAAGGGTTAGTCCGGTAGACATTGAAAGGATCCTCTGCCCCTGTCATTTACCTGCGCTCTGGCTTCTGTGCTTTCCCATTAGAGTTCATTCATTATGATGGCTATTATTTTGTTGTATGATGAACGCAGCCCTTTCGGCAGGCCTTGGGACATTGCCTAGAATTACAAGCAATTTAATAACGAGGAGCCGAATGCTGAGGCCCTGCTTTCACTCCTGCCTTATTGGTGAAAAACCCCGCTGGCTTTCATCAAAAGGAGAGTCTCAACAAGCAGCCGTGTGTTGTTCCCCCCTCTCCCCAGCTTTATCTGGGTGCTTCTAAGGTGATCCTGCTGAGAAACATCACAGATTTGCAAGGCTGGAGCTGGGAGCAAGTGCTGATGGAGATGGTTCCCCAGCTGGAGAAGGGGATGCAAAGAGGGGATGCAGCCCCAGGGGAAGAAATAAGGGGATTTGGAGCTGAAGCTTTATCTTTCTCCAAATAATCTTTTCCCCTTCTATGTCAGGGGGTTGGAACTAAGTGATCTTTAAGGTCCCTTCTGACCCAAACCAGTCTGGGATTCTATGAATTATTTGTGACACTGAAGCCCATAGTTTGCTCCAATTCCGGCACCCCAGAAGTTGTTTTTGCTTCTTCAAAACCCCAAACCTTTGTAGTTCACCATTAAAAGCACTTGATTTACTTAAACTGGTAGTGGCAGGCAGCACCTTCCCAGAAAGCTGCATCTCCCGCAGAGAAGAGACAGTTTGCTATAAAGAGGAAGGATTGCATCTCTGCTTTGCCTCTCCTGTCCAGGGCAGGGAGCATCTAAGAAAGCACAAGCACGCCTCCTGAAGGCAATCCTAAGCCAGGGTTCCCCCAGACCCCAGGAGCTCCTCGGGGGACAAACAAAAGGGTTCATGGTCCTCTGATAAAAAGAGTTATTGTGCATAAGGAAATCCTTGCTCTGGCAGAAATCACTGTGCTGTGGTGCTGTTTGTGCTCACGGGGATCAATCTGGAGCATGCAGATGGGGTGTTATCCTCCTTTTCTGGGTTATTTCTGCCTCTGGTTGCCCCCATCGCAGCATCTGGAGAAGCTCACAGTCTTCAGGGTGTTCATCTGTGCTGCACATCTGTAGGGGAGGGAAGTGCTGTCACCCCCACCGTAGGAAAGCAGTGAATTTACTGTCAAAACAGTTGGGAGCTGAGCTATAGTGAGAGGGCAAGTGACTTGGCTCAGAAAATGGCAGTGCCAGGGCAGCCTCCCTGGAGCAGTCATGGTACATGAGGGGATACGACCCCATAGTAGGATTAACTGACATGCAGGGCATCCACAGAGAGCAGAACCCATGGGGGCAACCCGGCACCTACAGGACAAAACCCCGTTTCTGCTGTGGTGCTCGTCCTCAGCACATTTCAGTGCTTCTTGCAGAGGAGCAAGATTTTGTTATCCTCATTATACAGCTGGAAACTGAAGCACAAGGAAAGGGAGGATTTGCCCTCCATTGCTGAGCACAAACCCATTGCTTGGCATAGCCCCGGGCTCAACAAACCTCCCTGGGCTCAGTGCAATAAGCTTCTGGTGCTCCCACTTCAGCAAACACACACACATTTCTGATGTATATTTTAGTTGCATTAAAAGCACATTTTCCAGCTCAAAGCAAGAGCAAATAAAATCCTCACTGGTGTTAGAGTGAGGCCCTCCCATTCCTACAGCTAAAACAATCGTAACGCACTCACTTGTCTTCTTTCTTTCTGCTTGGGTAACGAAAGAAAACATTTTCACCCATTTCACTTCCCTTTACAACCAGCAGCAAGACAATGCCACTCGCAAGTTCTCATCTATAAGTGTTTGGGTAGCAACATTATAATGTTGTCACTTAAATTAAGAAGAGGAGGAAATCTAGAGGCATTTCTTGGGTAATGAAGCAGCTTGCTTTTAAGGTTAAGGTGGATGTGAACTCTTGAAGACAGTTTCTAAACTGTCGACTTCCCTCAAAAGGCTTAATGCCATGTGAAAAAGTATCTGAGCTGCAGCAAAAGCAGCAGCTGAAGATTTGCACACATTTCCCGGCACCTCTCATTAGTTTTTAGGTTTGCTTTTCTTTCTGCAGGACTAAATGCTTGTGCTTTACATCTTGCTTTTCTCTGAAGTGACACCTTGTGTTTCTGGAATGGGTTTCACCCTATAACAAGGGTGGAAACAAGGCCCCTGGGGCCTGAAATGCGTGGTTGGGAGCCACCTGGTGCCATCCTGCCGGCACTGCAAGCGCTGGGCTGGAGCCAGCTAACAAACCGAGCCGGGTTAGAGATGGGCGAGCCCCGGTGAAGGGTAGCTCAAACCCACATTCCTCTAGCCCGAGGTCACAAGAACTGCCAGGCGCAGACAGACTCGTAGCTGCAGGAAGCCTCCTTTCCTGTCACCTTCTCTCCTTCAGAGAGGCAAAAGTCGCAGGCAACACACTCTTCTCTTACTAGATCAGCTGGAAAATCTGCACGAGGGTTATAAACTCATAAACTTGACTTTGGTCTCCATTCTTTTTGGTTCACCTTTGTTAGATCTGGAGCATGTTGTCACTGTTAACACATCCAGATCATGCTTTTCATCTTAATTTTGCACCCAGTGGATTCATTCACTACTGGTTCTTCTGCCTTGCTTTCCACATTCATCTCCCAAGCGATGAAAATAGGAGATGGAGCCAAAACTGTATTCTCCAAGCTCCGCTCCTTTTGGCTGCTCTGCTTACATGGCCAAGGAGTTTGCACTACTGCTGTGATTAATGTGAGATGAGTTTAACTGAGGTGAGGGGGTGAAGGAGAGCCACCCTCAAATGCTGAAGGATTGGGAAGGGGATGGGTGGTGGAGAGGATGCATTTGCAATCATAGCCTGAGTGTCCAACCACCCCTGGGAGCCAAAAACTGTGATTGTTTGGAGGGCATTTGGCAGGTAGCACGAAACAAGCTTGGCAGATGCTCAGTCTGCTTCCAGCTCAAAACACCACAACCACCCCTGGGCTAAAGAGGCAGGTCCGGAGCAACAAAAGCCACAAAGAAGGGGTCCCAGCAGGCGAGACAGAGCATCCCCACATGGTGACACACTGGAGTGCACGCTGCAGACATCCGCCAGCATGCACAGGGAAACCCACCTTGCACTGACTCATCCCTGAACTCCAAACCTGGCCGTCAACCCTCCTTTTTCCGATCACTGACACACTGGTTTGCTTATGAATTTACTGCAACAGCCGTGTCTCTCATTTTCCTCCTGGGGAAGAGGTCCCCTCAAGGGGGGTGGTTGCTTCTTGGCAAGCCAGTGAGAAGGACCCTGAGTTGACACTTGGGGTGATGGCAAAACTCTTCCCCAGCCCCTCTTTCACTCTCCACTGGGTTATCCCATAGCAGCAGAGCTGGGCAGCCAAACTCAGCAGCCTGGACCAGCCATGCAGGGAATTTCTTCATGCTGGCATCTCTGCGTGGTGCATAGTCCCTCCCGCAGTTACCTCCCCTAATAGGGATGCAACCCAAATCCTAGTGTCCTTCCTGCCCCCCAAATCCCCACATGTCCCTCTGAACTCTTCTCCCCATCTAAAGTCTAGAGAAAAGAAAATTACTGGGAAATGGCATTGCTTCAGGTATCAGTGAAAATAAATCCATAGGTACTGGTAGCTTTCCAAGCAGTTCAGAGGCTTTCCCATACTGCGGGGTGATTTTGTTTTAAAGACATGAAAAGTCCCATACTTTGGCTGCAGATCTGAACTTTCATAGATCTTAGAGCCAGAAAGGACCATAGATTATCCAGGCTGACTTCCTGTCTAACGCACGCCATATGAGTCCATCCCCTTATTCCTACAGTGAGCCCAATAATTCCTATTCGGCTATACATCTCTTTCAAAAAGGCATCCGGTTTTGATTTAAAGACTTCAAGAGACGGAGAATCCATCACTTCCTGTGGCAGCTTGTGCCGATGGTTATTTCTAATAAAGAAGGAAACTATTTAGAGTTGGGTTTACATGTCAGAAGCTTCTCTAGGTAAAGAAACCCTCACAGGCTGTCTCACCATTAAAATAAAAGCACAAAGCAGTCAGTGAAGGAGGATCCTACCCCTAAAAGTGTCTATTCTTATACACTGTTCCAGCTGATCTGTCTTAAGTTGATCTTTTCTCTATAACAATCATCTTCTGTAGACCATCATGTTTGCTTTTGTGTGCTTATTCACTTTAGTGTGTTTGTTTAATGAAATGTGCATATTATACGGATGCCATGTGGTCGTTTTGTTACATACTCTGCCTGTTAGCAGAACAACACCAACATAACAATCTATCCTTGCTTTGCCACCTAAACCTCCATTCTGAGAACTACGGCCAGAGAGGCAGAACACAGATGGAGTTTGAGATGTTTTTAATTTTATAGTTTACTATGAAGTACTACTTTCCCTATAAACCCCTTGGAATGTGAACTTCAACTAATTAGCTGGTCCCCTTATCAATTCATAGAGGAACAAGTCAGGTGTTGCTCCTTTAAAGACAAGATCTCTTTGTGGTTTTGGCTTTTACCAGCCATAAGCATCCTGCAGATGAGCAAATGTGCAGTGGGTGCTCCAGCTGCCTTTATCCCAGCTGCTGGTTTCCCCCTCCCCTTTCCCTGGGTAGGGCCTGGCACACTTGAGGCACAGTTGCTCATCAGGGAGCTCATTCAGCTTGTGGGTTCTGCTGGGGTCAATCCTCTCCTGTTCCTTCAGTCTTTGGATGGCTTGGAGCTCTCTGAGCTTTTTGGTTTCAGTTTTTACATCTTCAGCAGCTGAGATTTCTCCAGAGAGGGTTTCTGGATCGGATGAGGCTCAGCAACACATATATCAGTAAGTATCTTTTGATGAAATCTCTTTATTTCAAGTTTGCAGTATAGCATTGGCTGCATAGGAATGGCGAGAGGGGCTGGAGGTGTGCAATTTAGGAACTGGTTGCTGGGAAGCCTGAGAGCACTGGTGCAGAGTCACAAAGCAGATGGAGCTTCAGGTGGGAAAGTGAGGGCATATTCCCATGTTGGTGGCACCATTTCGGAGCTCACTGTGTGTAGCTGATGCCCAGCACCAGCTTTCTGCCCTGGCTCCTCAGCTGTGGGTGCCCCCAGCATGGCAATCCCCCCTCACTTTGCCACTTCAAATGCGTTCCACTCCCATCCTCCTTTGTATGCCTGTTTATGAGGCAGCACACTACGGGGACTGTCTCTCTGGCATCCAGGAGCACAGCTCGGGAGCACAAACGTCTATTCCCTGACCCCACAGAAAGCTGGTGCTGGGCATCACCTACACATGGTAAGCTCTGCAGTGGAGCCACCAACATGGCAATCTGCCCTCACTTTGACAGCTACAATTCCGTTTGCGTACTGCCTCTCTGGTGCCTGCTCTTGGGCATCCCAGAGCATGAGAGCAGGCG
>NW_009925802.1:35223-35803 GCF_000696875.1 Nestor notabilis | reverse complement strand
GGGTGGGGTGCGCCCCCCCTGCAGTACCGGTTGCGGACACCCGATGGAATCACACGCTCACTTATGCGGCATGGGGCAGGCAGCGCCCCTCCGCTCCCCCTCTGCTGCCCGTTTATGAGGCAACACACTGCGGGGACTCTGGTGCCTGCTCTTTGGGCGTGCTGGAGCACGGCTCACAGAGTGCGAACGTCCAGCTCCAGCTCCAACAGCCGAAGAGTCAGGACACAAAGCTGGTGCTGGGCATCTTCTGCACATGGTGAGTTCCGCAACGGTGCCACAAACATGGAAATCCGCACTTGTTTCCCACCTAAAACTCCGAGTACTGCGCCTCTGATGCCCTCTCTCGGGTGTCCGGCTGCACTGCTCACAGAATGTGAACATTCAGGCCCTGCTCTCAGCAGGGGTTGGGTTCTGTTCTAGATCCAGCTGAGGATCTAGAATAGAAAGCTGGTGCTGGGCATCACCTACACAGGGTAAGCTCCGCAACAGTACTACCTACATGGCAATCCACCCTCAGTTTGACAGCTAAAACTACATCTGCGTATGGCCTCTCTGGTGCCCGCTCTCGAGCATCCTGGAC
>NW_009925802.1:34529-35047 GCF_000696875.1 Nestor notabilis | reverse complement strand
CCCCGGTTCGTAGAGTGCGAACCTAAAGCCACTGCCCCCCCAGCCAAAGAGCCAGGACAGAAAGCTGGTGCTGAGTGTCACCCACACAGGGTGAGCTCCGCAATGGTGCCACCAACATGGCAATCAATCAGCCCTCGCTTTGCCACTTAAAACTCCATCTGCATACTGCCTCTCTGATGCCCACTCTCGGGTATACTGGAGCAGGACATATAGAGTGGGAATTTCCATCCCCTGCTCCCACAGCGTATGTCCCAGGACAGAAAGCTGGTGCTGGGCATCACCGACAGACGGTGAGCTCCACAACAGTACCACCTACATGCAATCCATGCTCACTTTGCCACCTACACCACCACCTCTCGTGCCATGTCTCAGGAGTTCTGGAGCACGGCTCACAGCGTGCAAACGTCCAGCCCCTGCTCCCACACCTTTGCATGTGAGCATCCTGCAAGGAGCTGACTGACCAGGTTAAATTAGGCAAGTTGCCAATATATTCCTGTTCATTTCCACAGGGGCTGCAG
>NW_009925802.1:31007-34506 GCF_000696875.1 Nestor notabilis | reverse complement strand
TCACCCGGGGGAGGGGATGCGCAGCTCCTGCAGTACCGGTTGCGGACACCCGATGGAATCACACGCTCACTTATGCGGCATGGGGCAGGCAGCGCCCCTCCGCTCCCCCTCCCCTCCTCCTTTGCGTTCCCGTTTATGAGCAACACACTGCGGGGACTGCGTCTCTGGTGCTCGCCCTCGGGTGTCACCGAGCACGGCTCACAGAGCGCGAACGTCCAGCCCCTGCTTCCACAGCCGAAGAGCCAGAACAGAAAGCTGGTGCTGCGCATCACCTACACGGGATGCTCTAAGCAACGGTGCCACCAACATGGCAATCCGCCCTGGCTCTGCCACCTAAAATCCCACCTGCGGTACTGCCCCTCTGCTCAGTGCGCTCCGGTGTCCTGGAGTACGTCCAGCGCCTGCTCCCACGGCCAAGATGCCAGGACAGGAATCTAGTGCTGGGCATCACCTACACAGGGAGACCTCCAGAATGGTGCCATCAACATAGCAATGTGCCCTTGTTTGCCTTCTAAAGCTCCATGTGCTTAGTGCCGCCCTGCAAACCAGTCTCAAGTCCTCCATCACAGCTCGTAGAGTTCAAACATCCAGCCCCTGCTCTCACGCCCGAGGTGCCAGGATAGAAAGCTGGTTCTGGTCATCACCTACACATGGCTTGCACTGGAACAGTTCCACCAACATTCAGAGCACATCCAAACACAGCCCAGCCCCAAGAGGCTCTGATCTCTGCTGCAAGTTGGAGCAGTATGCAGAATAACCTGGCTCTAACACAGACTTTGAGATCACTAAGGTGAAATGTGTATTTCACAAACCTAAATTGCATTTCAGAAGGAATGTATCCTCACGTTAGGATGAGCACAGAAACTGAACTTTAGAGAATTGGAAATACAGATCTAGTGCATTAATACTAACACAGGAACTTGTATACAGTTAGTAACACCTTGTAAGATGCCTTTACACAAGTTAAGTTCCATCATAGAGCTGGGGAACTGTGACAACTACCTGCTAGAATCTCTTCTGCTGAGCAAAATAATGACATTGTCTGTCACCAGCATTCAACAGAGCACAAGAAGACCAAATTTAGAGGTCCAGAGCTCCCTAAATGATCAGGGGGAGCTGGCTATCAAAGCCCTTTAATGCTGTTTTACATTTCCCACACTCAAAGACTATCGAGAGGAAACCAAATGCTGGGATTTCAAACACCCCTAATAAGAAACTCTTACCAAAATAAAGGAGAATCTGTATGCAAAACACCACTTTGTGCTCCAAATGCAAAGCCACAGAGCAAACTAAATGAGTAAAGAACAGCTCAGTCTGAATTTAAGCAGCATCCTGGATGCTAGTTAGTGAGGCGACACTTTATCATCTTTAATACACTTCTGAAACATGCCCAGCTGAAGTCCCTGCTAAACTAAATGGGCTCATTGCCTTGCAATGAAGTAGATAGCTGGAACAGCTACAAAATTACCCTGCTTCCCTGCCCCAGATCAGCTTGTCACCAGTGAATTCTTCCACCCCCTTTTTTCCTTCCCATATTAATGCCTTCCATCATAATAAGGGCTCCTACCCACTGCCAAAACTCAATTTACACTCTTTACTTTAATGACCTCATTTGTCATGCGAGCATGTGCGTCTCCCCCTGGGACCGCAGCCCCGTCACTCTGCCAGAAGGTCTCATTTACAGTTTGCTCTTTCATTATTACTTTTAAAGATTAAATTGCTTCCATTTCAAGGCAAACAGTCTGGGAACTCCCACAGCCCAGAGGATACATTCATACATTCGATCAGTGTATTTTAGGGTTACATACATCTCAACCCCAGCTGACTCTCCCTCTCCACACCACCCCACCACATCATCCATCCATTTCCATCACCTTCCACTTGGTTCTTCCTTTTAAGCTTTGCAAAACCCATTATGGCATTTGAATATTGCCATAAAATTTCAAGTTGTGGGAGGAATTTTAAGGTTTTTTAAGTTCTTTTCTTGTTTTGGAGGGTGGGGGAAGAACAAGAGAGTGGTAATTTCCTTCCCCAGTGCATCCATTCATTTCTGTGTTTTAAACCACATTGTTTTTAATCTCACAGCTTGACTCCTCCAGAGAGGTATATTCCTTCCTATTAGATTATATTTCTCCCTCATGGTGTGTCTCCAATCCTGACATGCTCAGTAAAATCCAATGTTAATTAAGTCATTTAAATGGGTTAGGGAAGAGCATAATCCTTCATGTTTCATTGTACCGTGTGTTCTATGGAAACAGCATTACACAAACTGCTAGAACTGTAGCAGAGGAAGCCTCAAAAAAACACAGCATCAAACCCAAAGCAACACAACAATCTGCTGTCAAAAAAACATTCCTCAGCTTCTTTGCAACATCTTTAACAGGAGATATTATAAGCTTAAGAGTAATCACTCCATCCATTTGCCTCCTCCCAACTCAGCCTCCAACTGACCACGACAGTCTCACCAACGCAACCCTTACAACCTGCCATAGCCACTCCTCTGCATTCCCAGTTTATAGTGAACTAAATGCAAGGCAGACTGGACATTTCTGGACATCACTTGCAGATCGCAGTATTAAGCTTAACCAGAACAAACAGATTAACTGCTAGGAAGGGGAAGGTAGATAGGTGCCACGCTTCAAATCACGGTGTTAGCAGCTAGTATTTAGAATTGCTTTTCCCAGGCTAACAGAAACCTGTCTTTTAACCAAAGAGAACAATGAAACGTCCTTCATAAGAATTCAAAGTTGTTTTGAAGTTACTAAACACCTATCTCACTTTTTTCAGCTCATGCAACTACATGATTACTTCTTTCTTGTTTCCCTTCCACCACAAGCATTCAAGTCCCCAGCAAACACTAGCAAAACCCTTTACATCTCCCATCAGATTCCCAATATGCTGATACGTTTCTTTGGAAGCCTTTCCAGTGAATAAAATGGCCCCAAACTAATGCTACTTGTTATTTAGACAGAGCCATCCTTGCTTGCGATCTCTTCTAAACAGTTTTTGCATAAGGAACATCTTTTCCAGATACATTTGAGTCTGATATAAACATCGTTATTTTCTACAGAAAAACATGCTTCAGATTTCTCATCAATATTTATGTACAAAGCTAAACCACAATTTTTAAGTTGCTTCTAGGTAATATATGATGGTAACTTGGAAATAAAACAATTGTACAGGTTATGTATGATAGATAAAAGCATATAAATATTACTGACTGTCAGATGATGAAGTTTCTGGTACTTAGGCAGAAGATGGAAGGGATTCCAGCAGTCTTCTCTGGGTTTCTTCTAGTCTTGCTCTGGATGCTCACATGCAGACAAGAGCAGCAACAAGGCTGAGGCAAAACAAAAGAGAATTGATGACATTAGACCAGCAAAAGCATTACTAGAGTGCTCTAAACCTATTTGTTAATACAATCCAACATCATCAAAGCTCTTCAAAACACCAGGTAGTGCCAAAAAGATGCTGGAACCCTGGAAAAACGGCTTTAGAC
>NW_009925802.1:0-30976 GCF_000696875.1 Nestor notabilis | reverse complement strand
TCTTTCCCCCTATTTTTCCTTTGTACCCTCTTTTCTTACTGTCTGTGAAGGACTGCTGTCACTAGCACACTCTTTTTGCTGCTGCACAGAATGGCTGATGCCTGTGTAGCTGGCTCAAACCTGAAACTGAAAAGGACTACATAGTATTTACTAGTGGTAGCTGCTTTCCAAAGAAACATAGAGGGGGTTAAATAAAAACAGTAAGTTGGAAAACCCAGAGAAACAGGGGAAAATTGCTGTTGTTTCTGGTTTACAGGTAGGAAACTGAGGCACAGAGCACTGAAATCATTCCAGAACAGCTGTAAGGGGAGAGATGGAGAGCTTGAAAAAGACCCAGAGCAGGGATTTATAAGGACACAACCTGAATCTTCCTCTGATCTAAAGACCCAAGCTGAAAGTTTTGCAGGAATATGCCTGCTGAGGCAAAGAGTGTCATGTTTAACAAACCAGACTTCCCTCATCCTCTCTGTCAAAAGGGTTTCTGATCCATTTAACAATGGGTAAAGGCTCTTTCTGAGAGACATGAACCTCTCATGCTCAGCATATTCTGACACCTACTCTAACCATATAGAGGAATATTTGTAGTCACAGCAGGTAAACGAGCTGTGCAGAGGGAACACAACTAATTGAATAGCATGAATTATTTACACATACATTCAGGAAAGCCATCTTGCTCCACAGCAGTCCCAGCAGCAGGGATTATTCATTTATAACTCAGCTACATTCAACAGAACGAGGCTTCTGTAAAACCCTAACTGTGGAGACACAGAAAATATTGCCTAGCCCATCCAGAAAGTACATCAGGATTCCCTAACACAGCCTCAGCCAAAAATCAGTCACATCTCTCAGGCAATCCACATCATCCACCAGCTTCCAGTCTGCATCCAGACACGCCTCCTTGTCTGCTGCACATCATGAAGCAGGATTTGCCTTTAAGCTTTCGTTAGCTTCCAAAATAGCATCACATTCCTCCCTTTGAGAACAGCAGTGCCAGCACACCTTCCTCCCTCAGCCAGCAGACACCCCAAAGGGAAAACAGGAGAGGGATTTGGGGGTGGGATGCTAGGAATAACAAGATCTGATGGGAAGCTGCTACAGAACATATGGAGGAAAGGAGGGAACTGGAAATAACCTGGGCAGAGAATCACAGAGAAGGGAATGGGGCATGGAGCACGACTACAGAGGGAGCCTACAAAGAATCAGAGAGGAGATTGTGGCCATGGGAAGATGAGCAAGGGACTCTAGGGAGACACACCGGTCCAATTCCCTCTGGAAAAAGAAATGTAGATGATAAATCTGGAGGGAGAAGCCTGGTCAGCAATGAGAAGTCTGAAGTCTGGCAGTAGATGAGGAAGAGGTGAGACTGAGCATGGGACAATAGATGCTCTGTGCTCCATAGTGCCACTTGGCAGCTTTAACCAAAGCCTGTAGTTAGCTGTTTACTTAACAGAACGCCGCATCATGGTGTGCAAGACATGGTTTTAGAGGGACACGGGTTTTCCTTGGTTTAGCTCCCAACCAGATGCTTCATATTCTTCACTCCTGCTGGTGTGTTTTGTACCATTGCAAAGAAATAGAAACTACCACTCTATGCATACTATTTATCCTGATAACATGCTAATGGCTGGGCTGTCTGCATCCTCACATGCTTTTTCACTCAATAGATGGCTGAGGTGGCAAATTCATCTTCATATAGCAGGAACTCAGTTCTTGTTAACAACTAGAAAGCCTCCATAACGCACTGGGATCAATATGAAATGATTCCTTAAAGCACAACCCACTGGCAGAGCAGACTCTGCTGTGAACTCTTTGCTGAAGATCAAAGGGCTGAGGAGGACAGGTTGGATTGTTCTGGGTGACTGAGTGTTGCTGGCTTCAGGAGAGGGGTTTAGTGCCTCCTGAATGTGCCTAAATGAGCTTGCATTGGGGCCAGAAGAAAAGGCACCCAAAGGGACTTCAGCCCTACTGAATAGCAAGGAAAAAGCATGGAATCAACCCAGCAAAGCAGCTATTCCTCTGTCTTGCACAGGTCTGTTTCTGGCGTTTTGGAGAAGCCTGTGTTTGACCTAGTTAGAAATCGCTCTGTTGCACTGCACAGATCACCAGCCAGGGACATATCTTGGGTCAATCCTCCTAAATCCCAAGCCTTCCTGCTCTGGGGCTGAAGAAACATCCTAAGCCAGCACTGAGCAACCTCCCTGTGAAACAAAAAGAAAGGTGGGAACCTATTCACTCCTCGTCCTGAATTAGGACCATCACATTTTAACTGCGTACGAATTACTAACAAACAGCATTCAGTGTCTCTGTTGTGATTTCCATGGTGGTGGTATCTGAGGCTATCAGACCCCTGCTGAGGCTACATGGGAGGCTGGGCCTGTGGAGCAGGACAGCCAGCTGGAGTCCCAGAGCCTCAATAAATAATAACAACTAAAGAAACAAGACAAGCACCAAAACGACAACAACAAAGAAACTACCTGTTAACTGCAAATCCTGGAAGACCAGAAAGGTGAATGATTCCAGCAGGGTGGAAACTCTCCTGCATCAGGGATTTTAGGCAGTGTGAAAAGCAGCTTCATACTGAATTTGGGAGGGATTGTCTAGAGAAGGACAATGGGACAGACGCAAACAGGACATAAAGCCTTTGGAAGGTGCTTCAAGAAGAGGAGAAACCCCACAAGTTAGTACCAGGGATGCCAAATGTGAGCAAGGACCCACCACTCAGTATCGTTCATTGGAAGTGCTGCAGTTTCCAACAGGCATCTACCTGGTGCTTGCACCAGAAGGGATTTTGCAAGCCCTGGAGGTGACCCAGCAGCTCCTGTGCCTCAGTTTCCCCTCTCACAGACAGAGCATGGGGGCCCAAGGTAGGCTGAGATCAGGTGTGGGTGAAATCTCATCAGCCCTTTGGCCCAGGCACTTGTTTCTACAGCACCTGAGTAGCCAATGAGTCGTTATCTCTCCTTCTTTTTTGGGCTCCCAGGGGCCTGGGCAGCAGCTGAGGAAGAGCAGAGGAACAGGACCCGTGGAAAGGTCTCAGACTCAGTTCCTCTACAGACTTGTTTTGAAACTTTAATCGTGTTATCTGTCTGCTCTGTGCTTGTTTCTCCCTCATTTATATGGTGACAGTGACACCAGCCACTCACATGAAATGCTTTGAATCACAAAATCATGATTAGATAGAGCTCATGTTATTGCTTCATGCTGTAAGTAAGGCATAGTCCAAAGAATATACAGACTATCAAAGGAGAGGTAGAGCAAAAGGGGTTTTGGGCAAGTCAGAGCAAGTCAGTATTGTTAGCAACAATGCCAGGTATGGAGCCAAATGTAATTGTTTTAGACTCCTACATGTTTCAGTGCAAGGAACAGGGATCACTTAGCAAAGCAAAAAGCATCTATTAACAAAGACACAACATGCACTTGATCATTGCCTGGTGCTAATGCAAGCAGCATTCACACTAACAATAGGTAGCACAGCCAGACTCTAAAACATAGCAAGCAACTTCTTTAAAGTGCATAACCACAGCACAGCACAGGGCACAGACAAACCCTGCTCCAAAAAGGGCACTGTCACAGGACAAACTCATCATTCAGAGGTTTAAGATCTTCAGAAAAGAGCCAACTTCCTCTCTGCTTACCACTATACGGGCAGCATGCAAATTCCTTCCAGTTACCTGGTTTCTCTGCCATGCTGTTGTTCTTAGTCCTCAAGAAAGAAGGCAGCACTAAACTCACCCTCATAAGCACACAGAAGGCTCAAGGCAGCAAGTGGAGAAGTCAAGAAGAAGCCCATGTACATCAGTAGACCCCAGCACTCCAACAAAACCAAACCTCCTTTCTTCCCAAAGCAAAGCCAAATTCAATTCACACTTTTCACCTCAGGAAAACACAATGAAATGAACCCAACTCCCTGCACACCTTCCTCTCCAAGCCCAACTCTTTCAGAACAACCAACAGCCTCAGAGAACCTTCTAGTGCCTGGTAGGGGTAACAAAGCCCACCTGTGAGCACATTGCTCCTACTTATCTCACTGGTCTTTCTATAGCTGAAGCCCACCAAAAACAATCCAGTGGGGTTTATGAGGACTTGTGGAAATATCAGCTTAACTCCCAGCATCTCAGAAATAAACACAAAAACGTGTGTTGAGAATTCAGTGTTTCTCTTTTTTTCTCCTCTTTGACCCCTCTTGCAGGGGAGGAAAGCAGCAGATTTTACTTTCAAGTTCTTGTTCAAGGATGTAATGAAAACTTGGAGATTATTTTTTCATGAAAATGCCCACTTAGGAGAAAGGAAATTCTCTTCCCTTTCAGGAAGAAATGGTTTCATTAAAAAAGCATAAAAGGGTAAAATGGTACTTTCTGATGAGAAGCCAGAGTCTCTTCTTGATTTATTGAGTAGCAGCTCCAGCCACACAAACATACTGTCTTTGTTACCCTCCCTAGTGCCCACACTTGCAGCAGGCACCATTCCTGACAGTCCTTTTGAGTTACCAGCAGTGCTTTGGGTAGGAAAACTAAACAAATAAACTCTGATTTCTGATTTACAGCCAGACATCGAAGACTTAACCCAATTCAAAACTCAGCTCTGTCTTTCTGCCTGATTCAGCATAGGATGCTGAGCTGTGCTCCTGCCTGTTCCAGCAGAGCTATGCTAAAGAAGCCTTTGGCTTGGGGAATGTATTTAGCATGTTTCTTTCCTTATGGCAGCTTTGCAGAAAGTAGCACTATCAAGCAAAGTTTTTTGTCTAGACAGATGCTAGGAGACAGTAAGCAAACCATCCACCATCACATAGCTAACAGAATTCCTATGACAAGCTCGTGCCATTCCAGCTAGGTCATGTTGCCTCCAGACTGCTAATGGCAGGATACTTTACTGTACCCGTTGGCCCCGGAAATAAAGTGCAGTAGGAGCATTTATGGGAGAGATGAAAGATGGGAAGGGTCAGGTTAAATATCAGGAAGTGAGTAATGGATCAGTTCTTGAGCTGGAGTGCCCCTGCTTGTCTCTAGCTGCAAAATAGACCAGACTACATCCCTAATCCAGCACTGCCATGTAAGTCCTTGACGTAACAGCCACAGAGGTGCCCTGTGGTTGGGAGCACAAGGGAGGTAAAGCTCAATGTTAATAAGCAGGACCTGGAAACCATCTTTCTGCATCTACTGATGTAGTTCATTACTTCTTTAGCTTAAATTAAAGCCCTTCCTTAATGTGCTTGGGCACAAAGCCATTTTACCAGAGAGTTCTGTCACTAGCATTGTATTTATAACCCTGATATCAATACGCTCCACTCCAGAGTGAAATCCCTTTCTATTTTGAGCCATGAAAGAAGAGGAGGACAGAGTTCCTGCCCCAAAGAATGTCCAATTTCAACAGGCTGAAGGCAAGGAGAAAGGAGGAAAGGTGGACATAGGAACAGAGCTGGCTAACTGAATGCATGTTTGCTCCCTCAGTTGCTGACCAAAAAGGCATTTCCATAAATTTGCAAGTCCAGAAATTCGGTCAGAGCCATGTCCCTAAAGCTCTAAAGCCAGGGGCAACTGTAAGCCTTTAGTCAGCCGTTTCTTTACCCTTTTGGGTTGTCAGTTGTCAGTTGTCAGCTGACAGCACAACAGTCCTTGCATCGTGCTGCTCTGTCAGCACCAGAAATGCTGCTGTCTCTCCCTCACTAGTGATTGAAGTTCTCCCAGCACCTCATTACCATCCTTCCCAGTTATCTGCCCCACATCAAAGGGGTTTCCTGAGGCTTTGACAACAACCTCATGGGAAGCTGTTGCAAGCTTTTTGTGTATGAAACGATTTAAGGAAGCTGGAATAGGATCTGGTGGAAGTAGCTCCAGTTTTCCACCCTCTCATGCACAGCAGGAGAGGACCCCAACAGTCAGTGGGGAAGAGAAGGGCCACACAAGTCAGCACTTTCAGCATCAGGGTGGTGATGCAGACATAGGCTCTACCAACACTTCAGCAAGAGGTTACAGTGGGTGTAAACATACAGGAGCTTTAATCCTCCTTGCAAAGATGGAAGTGCTGCTATTAGTGTAAAGCTATGGAGGCTCATGCTTTGGTTTGGACTGATCACATAACTAGTACATACTGGTCCACTGCCTCGGAGCCTGAGCTAGCTGGATATGCCCTCCTTGGTTTCACACAGAAGCATGGCAATCCCTCCTTTGATCGCAAGACAATCGAGACAGCAGTTTACAAAGCAGCTTAAGACTGGGATTTGAGTGCCCAGACCCAAACTGGACTGAGGGCGATTGCCAAACAGTGCCAAGCATGAACTGCATTGTGTCTGCAGACCCTTCTGCACCGTGACAGGGTTTCTTCATTGCCATTCGTCTTTGAGCACCAGTTTTAAAGGAAATAAGTGAGCCTTTATTTCCCAGCACCAAAAATGCCTTTAAGCATCCCATCCAGCGTAATTTCCCTTGCTAGAAAATTCTGCACCAAACGTGCCCCTGGTAATGGTGACTCTGGTGCACTGGCTACGGAGCAGAGAGAAAACGTGTACAAGCACGTGTGCCCGATGGAGCCCGTGTGCATGCACAAGCAGATCTCAACACATTCGTACCCCGAATAGCATGGCAACAGGAAACTCTGCCCTTCACACTGTGTATTAATGGCCATTCCTCACAGCATGTTGCTATGCAAAACCCAAGAGGGCTGCACACTGCATCTGTCTAAGTCCTAGTGAGTGTTGCTTCAGGCAGCTGTTCGAGGGAGGTAATTAAAGATGGTCTCCAAATTCATAAATCAAAGAGGGAAAGACCTTGAATAGAGAGACAAAAGAAAGAAAGGAAAAAGACTTAAAAATACGCCCTGTGCTGTTTCATGCTCAGGTTCTTTCCAAGCACAAATGTTATTTGTGCTGAGACTCTGCAAGTTATTTGGGACTCCAGGTGGGGGAAGGTATTTAATCTCTGGGTGTTTGTGTGGATTTGAGTGCTTTGCTCTGTTGTTAAATCGCAGCCCGTCTTTTCTGCCAGGGAAAAAGCAGACAATGGTCATTCCCCAAGGAAAAGCTGTCGAGCTGAGGGGACGTGACTAGCTATGAAAAAATACCCAGGGAACGCAGCAGGGAGATTTTTCTCCACAGCCTACATACACAGGGAGAAAGCTTAACCAGTAACAAAGCAACATTAACATCGTACCAGCATTAACATTTTATCAGCATCACTAGAGTCAAGTAATAGTTCAGAGTGAGATATCCCATTTCATACCAAAGGAAGAACCCAGGCGCAAGGTGGGGAAGGTCCACATGTATGAAAATGTTTCCCAGCAAACATCACAAGTGGACACTTATCTCCTCTGAAGCAGTACTATGTTAGTTTATAAGTGGCATCTTTCTGGCTGCAGCACAGGCCTGTGGCCTCTCTGCTGCTTTTCAGCCCCATCCACCACTGCTGGGTGGATCAGACTGACAAGCTGCAGCAGGCAGCAGGGAAAGTCCCCGGTTTTGCAGGAATCTCAGGGTAAATGGGGGTGGCCTGGGCTCTGAAGGCTCCTGGGATTAACCACTTTTAAAACAGGGAGGCACAGAGGTTTCTTGCTCTGAGATCTCCAGACAGATGGGTGCTTTTGCAAGCTTTAGACCAAGCCATCTCCCAGAGTAAGAAAGAGCTCCTCAGGCAAGGATTTCCAGGCTGTGAGTGTGAGGCAGGTCCATGAGCCCCTCAGCACCAGTGAGAGGCTCTGGGGAGTACATGAAACTGATTGACCCAGGAACGTGCTCTGCCAGAAGAAGAGGACACTGTCCTTGTCTGCTTCTGAGAACCATGCTCTGATTTACTTCTTTTCCTCCAAAACCTCTTAACCTGCTCTCTCTCATTGCAGAGCTGAGGAGCTTTCCGTTAACTATTTCCTACTCTGGTTTCCATGGAAAACAGAAAGTCACATGCACCGTCTCCCAAGAGATGACAAAAGTGCCTCCGATCTAACAATCCTTAACAAACAAGGCCAGAAAGAAAAACTATCAAGATGCAAACCAGGGATTCAGCCCATCTGCTCAAGTGACACAAAGTCTTGGCCTTTTAGGATAATAAAGTGACAAAAGATTTCCAAGGTGTTTGGACGGGTCCGCATCTCAGCGCTGCTGCGTATCTGGAAGCTGATATTCAGCGTCTTTGTGTTTCAGCTTCTCATCTGTGAGAAACAAGTGAAGGCATCTGACAGCTCAAAGAGAGAAGGGAAATTCAAACGTAAGTTATGTTTGCACACCAGCATGTGTTTCTTTTCTGTGCAGACATCCACACAAGGCTTCAAGATTCTGCTCCAGCCTCAAATCAGCTCCTTTTAGCAGTTTCAGCTGAGCAGCATTTGCCCATGACGTGTAAGTATAGAGGGTAGCAGAGGTTCAAGTTCCAAGCATGAGAATGAATGTGGAAAAGCCACCAAGTGCTGAGCAGCTGCAGGTTAGATGAGGCCATTTTAAAAATACAAGCTCCTGCTGTGCTGTGCATCAGGCAGAACAGTGCGTGGGGCTTTTTTGGGGACAGATTCTATGGAGTCTATCTGGAGCTAAAGTAGAATTCTTAATGAAAGAGAAATGCAGGGCTCTAAATTTAGATGCACCATTAATGCTTTTAGAAGTGTGTGCATCTAGAACCATGGGGTGTTGGAAATTTCAGTCCGTGTTTGCTCCCATCAGGCCAAACCTGAAACCCACGGAAAACTGTGGCAAAAATCCCATGGATTTCAACAGAGCCAGTGCTTAGCTTACTTCTCCTGTACCTCCCCGTCTTGGGTTGCCCATTCAGTAGATGTTATGTGTGCCTAAATGAGACAGTCTGCATTGTAATTCCATTTTACACTTTGCTTTTGCAAAGCAGCAAGGTTCAAGCTTGCATGGTAGCTGGTTGAGTGAGACAGCACAATAAACAGCAGGCCAAGTGCTTGAAATCCGAAGGAGATATCAATCTTTTCAATATCAGATCTGTTAGTCTAATACTTTTGTGTTGCAAAACAAGCTTTTCTATTGCACTCCAGCTACATTTACATCAGATGTGCCATATATCATAAAATAATACAGACAGAAACTGTGACTTGCCTGGGAAATCACTTTTTGCTTGTAATATGCTGATCTCTATGGGATGTGAACGTATGAGATCTGCGGGTTGAAGGCTGTGTTGCAATCTGTAGTGTGATGGTTATACATGAGGGATGTTCATAGCAAACCCCATACTACAATTTATTGTTTAGTCAAAAAACCCAAGCCCTTGATTTATAAGTCTTTCACCTGAGAAGAATATTAAAACGAAGCACACAGACAAGTGTTCTGGTGCCAAAGAATGATCAAAGAGGATTGCCTGGATGGATGCTTGGGACTCAAAAGCTGCAGCTCCTCCACAATAAAGTCACCCAGATTGAACAGGATATTCCTCACACTTTGCTATGGGATCGTTAATAGCTGGTAATCCTTTATTTATACTCTATTCCAATTAAGTGCATTATGTGATGAGGAGGGCTTAAAAACCAGTATTAGTTGTTCTGCTTAGAGTCAGAAGAGGTGCACTTTTATCAGTGCTAAAGAACAAATTACAAACTCACCTATCCGCTAAACTCTCCATCCTCAGAAGGTCAAGAAACTGATGAATTAATAAAACAAAACCCAACTCCTATCAAACACTGCTGGGCTTATCTGCCACAGACACCTCTTTCTGCCAACAGCCTAGTTCTATTTTTAGAGAGCAAATGCTTTCACCCCTCAGCTTCCATGTGTGTGCCCACTTCAGGCGTTGTTCACACCTAGTTTACTCTTAACACCTCTCAAGGACCTTGCAGATAGGCGTGAAAGGATTCCTCCTTTGGACAGCCATGTGCATTGATAGGAAGGGGGAAAACAAATAGGAATCAGAGTTGCTGTCAGCACTTATGGCTATGGAGGGGGGACAGAAGGAAAAAGGGGCAAGGGAGCATACCCTCTCGCCTCGCTGTCCAGTTTCTCCCTCGTCACAATTTGAAACATATATGAAAGCAATCTCCCAGCAATATGCAATAGTGAGAGCACAACCTTCCAGCAAGGGGTCCAGTGTGTCCACCCATACATGGCCAACCATCTGAGGAAGTTTAGGGCTTGCAGCCCCAAACTAGTAACTTAACTACTGAACAAGCTTTCCTGCGTTGCCAGACTTGCTAAAGATTCACTGTGTAATCACTAGGAGCTCAGGGGCCAGGCAGCTCATCCTGGAAGCTTCGGCATTGCCATGCAGGACATAACATCACTCCCATCCTTCAACAGGTGCTACAACTTCAGTAAGATGTGTTTGAAGTGTGTCTGCTAACCCAAGTGTAGTCTTGGAAATATTCCCAAAGCATCCACCTCCGTGACAATTAGGCAAGAAATATGAACCCCCTTGATATCTCTTTAGAGTTTTCCAGTAACTTCCTACTTTATCTTTGGAACGTGCACTATTTAAAGAAAGAGGACCATAGATTTAATGGGGAGAGAAATAAATGTGTATGCCAAATATAATTTGATTTTAAAGGATGATCCTAGTATTTAAAACCTATCAGTTTTCCCCTTTCACTTCAGTTATTAATAGCACAGGTACAAAAGAAATCAGACCCTTTCCCTGGGATGAACCAAGCTAGTGGAGGGTTGGCCAACCTGTGCCCTCTGTGCTGGGCTCTTGATGAAGGGTATCTCAACACTTGCGTATCAGAACATTGTGTACAAATGCTTTGCTGAATCCAGCCTGGCTTTGATTTATGACTAAGAATAAACCCTTCCTAAAAATAAACCTGGACTTTCCTGGCTTTCGTCCTTCCTTTGTTTTCTTTCTCTGTTTTCTGTGTCTCTTTTCTTCTCCCTACCTATCTAATCGTCTTATTTTCTGCACTTTGTGCAGATCAGACATTTACAAACATGTCCCCTTTTCAGCGTTATCAGGCATGGGGCCTCCCAGCAGACAAGATAAGGTTAAAGTAAAGTTAAATTCACTTACTAAAAGTACTGATACAAGAATAAAACATTTTTGAACCAGGCCCCTGTTTTACAATCATTCTACAAAGACTATAATTCCATCCTTTAACAACCAATAGACTATATAAGAAGTGGATCATTGAATTGATTAGGAAAAGGCTGCTTTTTTATGTCACAATGACAACAGGATGCATTTAGAACCTATTTTCAATTGGAAAACAAATAAAAACCCCAGTGGCTTAGAGCCTACAGGATACACACAATGAGATGATGATCGACTACCATAATAGCATGAAGTTCATCATCATAAAGCATTTTTCTTATTGGTACTTCAAGTCAGATGTCCTTACATCCCTCACTCTCCCCAGAAAGAACAGTAAGAATGGCACACAAGGCATGAGAAACGTCTAAGACTGGTATTTCTTGATCTCCCACTTCCCATTCGTCCTAATGGGAAGTTCCCAATCTCCCACATGTCAAAAATAAGTGTTGCTGCTTCTTTCCTCTATCATGGAAAGCAGAGTCAAAATTTTTATCACTGGCTGACTGGTCATTTGGAAATGCAATTTGGCATGCCTCAAGAGAACCCAGTTTCCATAATACATCAGAGCAGTCCTTCCCAGTTCACTAGAGCATGAATCTCACTCATAATTATTGAGCCCATTTTGTATTCAGCTTCCACTCTCCCTCATGCAGAGCGACATCAGCCTAAGTGTTCTCATCTCATTCTTTCTTTTCCCACAATTCAAGTCTTTCACATTGGCAGTGATGGGGGGAACCCTCTCTGAAATGTATTATTTCATTGAATGTTTCCAACCAGGCTACATTTTTCATGGTCTTTATTTGGATCAATCATGTTAAAAGCTGATGTTGCATTATTTAATCTTTGACAGGCATAGAATTAAGATGCCGGTTTATTCACTTACAGAAAATGTCAGACTAGAATTAGATGATCACTTTAGGGATTGAACCTAACTACTATGATAGCTGCCTTTTCAAGAAGAAAATGTTAACATTCTTGCCACGTTTCTTCCCTGGGTTCTAGTGGCATGAGAATGGGATTTATGAGAACCTGGAGTAAGTTCATGGAAAAATTACCCTTTTCTTCAGTGCAAACAGCCTGTAACTGAATACTCTGTACTGTACTGTACTGTACTATGGCAGGTTTGGTACTGACGTAACAGAAAACACCCTAGGTAGGGTACAAAGGCAGAGAAATTTTAAGGACTTGTGCCTGAGGGCAGGTGAGATTGTCTGCAGCAGACAACCCTCTTGTCTGGCTTCAGACAGCTCTATAATGCTATGCTGATTTACAATAACCAGGACTTTTCCTCCTGTGGCTTCAAGTGTTCCACATACAAAGCACAGTGCTCTTAAAGCTTCGTGGCCAAAAGGACTAAATTCAACACCATGTACCCCAGAGAGATTGTTATTTCATGGGAGAGCCCAGAATATCAATGGAATACTAGAAACAAGCTCTTAGGCAGAAGTTCTTCCCTGTGAGGGTGCTGAGGTGCTGGCACAGGGTGCCCAGAGAAGCTGTGGCTGCCCCATCCCCAGCAGTGTTCAAGGCCAGGTTGGACACAGGGGCTTGGAGCAACCTGCTCTAGTGGAAGGTGTCCCTGCCCGTGGCAGGGGGGTGGAACTGGACCTGGATGAGCTTTAAGGTCCTTTCCAATACAACCAGGCTGGGATTTTATGATTGTATGAAATTTCCCTCCTCCTCATACAGTCATCTGGGCCAGGGAGTCATCATCATCTGTGAGTCCACTGTTCGTATTAGGCCATATCCTCCAGTACTGTTTAAGCATCTCAGTAATGAAAAGAGCAACCATCATCTAGCTCATGGCCCTGTGGCGCGCTGGATTTCCACTTTACTGGATGAAATACCCAGCCAGTGCCATTTTCATTGCACACCAAGGTGGCCAAGAATAATAAGGACCAATGTGCCCTGGCAATGAGGGGGTTAAGAAGCAGCTATACAATTTCTTCTCCTCAGGAGCTGAGGTAGCCCACAATCAAAGCAAGAGCCTGTTTTTCAGCATGGATCTTATCTTCCTACTGGAGAGGTCACAGCTTGCCAGCCTTGTTTTAATGAGCTGTGTCCTGTGAATTTCACAGTCACTTCAAGTCTAATAAGGGAACCCACAGGGGTAGTGTTTTCAATTTGCTCCTCTTTCCTGGCGAGTTTGTACCATACATCACATGGAGCAGCTCCCAGCTGGCGAAAAAAGAAAAGAATTAGCTTGTATTCCCTATGCAGGGATTTTCTAATTCAATATTTATTAAGATTGTGGTCCTCTCATTTGAAAGGCCAAACAGTTTGTTTTACTATGTGTGGGATATATTACATTAATATAGTGAACAACTGCTTCCAAGAGCTAATTTAGTGACGGTGTTGAAAAGCCCTGTGCACTGTAGAAATATTATGAGCAACTAAGAATCCTTAATACTTTGTCTAAGCAAGCCTTGTGCATACAAATTAAACGTAATTGGAATCTCTGCTCCCACCATCAGAACTAAAGGCTATTTTACAACTGAAATGACACCTAAACATCTAGTTTGAATTTCAAATTCCCTCTATAGGAGCACTGCCTGATTGTTTTCCTTCCTTCTGAAGATTTATGACAAATAAGCAAATCTAAGCTTTACTTAAATGTATGTGCATGAACACAGCTATCATCGCAAAGTACTACTCCTTGAGTATTCGCATCTGATACTCCCTTTAACCACAGTAGCAAAATACTATTGCTCAGTAAATACCACCACCGCCCCATGAGAAATTCAGAGATCTAAAAGGAATGTTAAATACTCTATTATCCTGGAATTATTCTCCCCACTCTATCCTCCCTTCAGGTTTTGTAGAGGGTGATAGGGCAAGCAGGGCACAGCCTTTCTCTCCCACTGGAGAAACCCCCCTGTGCACCCATCATGCTGGCACCAAGGCTCTGACCTCACTGACTGCATTTCAGATGCTTTCTCTTGGCATTCAGAAATCTAGTTGCTCTGCAGAACTGAATTAAAGCATTTCATTTTAGTGAGATTTGGCAGTAGCTTAAGCTTCTCTACCATCCATTAGTGTCAGAAATGAGCTATATATCCATTTCCAACAAATATTTGTATAAACATGCTTATATAGAGATTAATATAGAGTATAAATCCGATGTAAGACACTTCACAGTGAAATATGCACAGTGAGTCACCAAAGAGATGGAGAGAATCTTTTCTTTTTGAGGCAGGGATTTGCTGACAAGCCAGGAGACAACACATGATCTAAGAGTGAAAGATTCTGTTCAGTGGTAGGACCCTCCCAAATGAAAAGGAGCTAATGGAAGTGTTGCTCCATCTGTCTCTCAAATATTCCCCTTCTGGATGTAGTTGTGAATAGTTCCTTTACTGGCTTTTCTGCTTAAACTGTTGGAGTTAATGTGATTTTTCAGTTAAATGAGTTACAACAAGAGATTCCTCATCAAAGGGTGTGGCAATAGGTTAAGTGGGGCTGGAAAACGCCAGCATGTGTCTCTCCATCAGACCCAAAGGCTAATCCCACTTTCTGCACAAAATGGAAAGCGTACAGGACGTAGGAGGTGCAGAAGGGTTTTCCAGTGACAAGTGGATACCTACTGGTGTGCTAAAAGATACCCAGGAACACACTTAGACGCTGCAGGTCAGCACTGAGACTCGTCTTCATGTAATTCCCATCAGCTCCAGAAGACGTTATTAACCTTAAACCCAGTTTTAATTTCCAATGTCCTGCTGGAAAATCTCAAAATGTCAAGCAAGAAAATTCTCCCTTGTGTTTCAGGAATGACAGTTCCTATTGGCTGGAGAGCAGGAGAAGAACACTGTGGAAAACAAACAGCTTTACCTACACTACAGTTAATAAAAATTAAATGTCAAACAGGACAAGAAAAACTGATGCGGTAACATACAGAGAACAGGATCCAGGAGAGACTCTGAGTAATGAAAAGGTCAGAGGAGCCTATAAATAAAGGCTGATACAGACAAGCTTGAGGGAGGCAGAAAGCTCATCAGAAGAGTACAACTACTCGGGCAGTTTAATGACTATGTTTTATGTAAATGGAACAATTACTAGTCAAGGTACAGAAACTGTCCTTACTCTGAGCACCACATACACCCCACGTCAACCATCAAAACAAGGTGTAAGCTGATCACATTCCTTGTACACGCTGCTCCATGCAGGGACACAGCTCAGTTATGGGGTTGAATCATAGAATCACAGAATCCCAGCCTGGTTTGGGTGGGAAGGACCTGAGCCTCATCGAGTTCCAAACCCCAACCCCTTCCACTAGAGCAGGTTGCTCCAAGCCCCTGTGTCCAACCTGGCCTTGAACACTGCCAGGGATGGGGCAGCCACAGCTTCTCTGGGCACCCTGTGCCAGCGCCTCAGCACCCTCACAGGGAAGAGCTTCTGCCTCAGAGCTCATCTCAGTCTCCCCTCTGGCAGGTTCAAGCCATTCCCCCTTGTCCTGTCCCTACAGGCCCTTGTCCAAAGCCCCTCTCCAGGTTTCCTGTAGCCCCTTCAGGCACTGGAGCTGCTCTAAGGTCTCTCCTTAAGGAACCTTCTCCTCTCCAGGCTGCCCCAGCCCAGCTCTCTCAGCCTGGCTCCAGAGCAGAGCTGCTCCAGCCCTCGCGGCATCTTAATGATACTCCAAACAAAGCAACATGTGTGAGCACTGACTCGCACAGAAGCATATGGGGAAAGGTCAGTGGAAGTCGGGGATAAAACATGAGTTCTCAGAGTCACAGCCCATTGCCTTAGCCACCAATTATGTTGCTTCTTCAGCATTGTATATAATGGAGCCCAGCACTTTGTTCTGGGCTGGCTGCTCATTTACACCAGCTAGGACCAGTGATTCATTCAGTTCATTGTTATGCTCCTCTAGTACGTGTGTTGCAAGACTCAGCCCTGCTGCGCTCACAACTCTGCAGGCACAACAGCTTGCAACCTCACTGCATGAAGGCTGAAAGCAGATGGGTAAATAAAACCAGACAGGGGAAGCACAGGGCAGGAGGGAGCCATGATTCAATACAACCTGACATTGTGAAATTAAATGTGGGGGAAAGAAGTCTTTGCAATTAAAGACTTGTTCCAAGTGCCCCACAGGATCTGGGTCCTAGTCCTGCTCCTCTCCCCATCGCTGTTGCAGCCACACAGTCTCTGTATTCGGCTTGGCAGTGAGAGGAGTTTTGTTCTGGAAGGACAAACCCCTCCTGGCCTTCCTCCTCGGGTCCATCAGGCAATGACTGTCCCTGCCTGCACCTGGCATCTGTCTCTCCTCTTTCTATTCTGGGAGGAAGAGAAACAGCTGAGCTCTGCTACCGTATGGAAGGGCAGCAGATGGGGCACGAATCCAGCAGTGATTGTACTGCTCATTTGTTTGGCATGGCAATGATGGACACATGATGGAACAAACATCGGGGCCGGGGGGGGAAACACTAACTAGCTTTTACCATCATTTATTTTGCTGTTACTCTGAGGTTTCTCTCTCATTCAGTGATGAATCTGCATAAACATGGAGGGTTGTAGCTGTCATCCTGATTCTCACCAGGTATTTTATCTGACAGGCTATTTCTATGATTTCCTACAGTGCATTTCTCCCACTTTTGGGCAATGGGAACAGCCATTTTGGTCTCACCATTCACTGAGCTGCACACAAGGATTTGTAGGCACTACTGTGTATTTGGGTAACAACAGTGGGAAGGGGGAAGCATTTGCTTCCTCTGTGGGACAGAAACACAGATTCATAGAGTCTTCTATTAACCTTTGCCTTTATCTTCATTTAGGTTTGTGAGCTCTAAATCCATGCAGGACTTGAGGATCATGGTAAAATTAAAACCTATTTTAAAAGTGGGATGTTTTGACATAACCCCAAAACCTTTCGTCAACCTCAATGATATCAGTGGCTTCTCAGCTGAGCCTGTAGTTGCAGTTTGTGCATACTATAAAACCACAATTTCATTCAATCTGATTAAAAGTGCCTGAAAGAAAAATGTATTGAAAGAGTGATGGGTCAAAAATTGATGTATTTGCACTCAGAAAATGTAGGCTAGCCCTGCTGAATTAGCACATTGTAACTGCAAAAGGCATGACATCCTTCAAACGTTCCTGCAATGGTTATATGCTGAATGAGGAGCTGTATGAATATTTCAATTACAAGATGAGGCTTGAAGAATAGAGTTCTTTCAATTTTGAATCACCCTTGCTTAAATAACTTGCTCTATTTGGTATTAAATTCAAGTGCAACAGCCACTCCACGTGCCCTGGGTATTGATGGGGCCTCCTCACTATCCCTTCCTGCTATTGCTGTGAACTGACTAACCACTGCTTCAGTCAGGAGACACTTTGCCATCCTCTGGCAAATAAAGCCCTATTTAGATGGCTCAGCCACAGTATTTCCCTTCCTCCTTACCCACTGTTCTTTACAGTATTTGAGTGTTCATTTAAAGGCTCAGCTTTTTGCTGTGGAGCACTGCACCTGCCCCCTCTGGGTAGCAGAAGCAGAAAGATTGGCTCTACATCAGGCATGCACAAAGCCAGTCTGCTTTCAGGAGTGAAGAGATACCTAGAGAGTAGCAAATCTAACACTGTGATTATGACATACACTGATCACCTCATTTCTACACACAGGTAAGGAAAAAGCATTAATTTTCTTCTCTTTCCTATGATTCAAACCCTTTGTGAACAAAAGCAGAGCTTTCCAACCTTTTTACCGCTCCAAGTCCCGGTTCTGACCTCACTAGACCAACCACCATTAATTCTGAGGAGTTACTCCTGATCTTACTGGAGTTCATTAAACCAGGCTGGATTTTCTCCCCCTCATTCAGATCACCCCACTGAGCTAAAGTCTGTATTTGCTTATACCAGCGACCTTCAGTGCTTGCTAAACCAGTGGCACTGCTGCAGTGGCTCTAGAATAAAGTCTGAAAATGCAGCCCTCCCATCCCCGAAAGCACAGTCAGTGGTACTGAAGAACTGAGTTGTGATCTGGGGGGACACACTGGAACTGAATCAGAATTTGCCCTTGACCTCTTCATATAATAAGATGCCAACAGCTAGATTCTCCTCCTTCCCACATCCACCTAAATGACCAGGCACCCTTGGAAATAAGTTCTCGCTAGTGCCAGTCAAAATATCAGACTCGGGCTGTTTCACTCGCCTTGGAATGGGAACTGCACTTTCATGCATGCACTGAAAGCTTGCCTAATTTTCCCTGGAACTTAATTAAGTGTCCTCTCCATCATCCGCCAAACTGCTGCTTAACACGTCCTGGCTACATGCCTCTCATATATTGCAGCAGATATGTCTGGCACTGCACAGAGCTTGTCATGGGGTATTAATGACTTCAGTATAAATACCATTCCTTCTTACCTCAGCTTCATGATGCAGTGTTTCTCATGGAGGTATATCATAGAATCACAGAATAGATTGGGTTGGAAGGGACCTTAAAGATTCTAGATATTTGTAATAACAAGCAAGAGAAAACAATGAGTGACAGGTCTTGCAATGAGTAGAATTTAAAGCCAGCAAATTAAAATGAAAACTAAAGGTCTATTTCTAACAGTCATCTTGATTAACCCCTGGAACTAACTACCAAGGCAAAACACTGTATTTTTCATGTATAGGTGTCTTCAGATTGGTTTAAGAAACATACCTTAGTCAAAACGAATAGTCTTAATAGGTGTATGGAAACTCATAGAGGAGAAAAAGTATCCAAGGCACACAGGTCAGCACTAGTGGCCTTCCACAGGACCACAACCGTCAAGCAGCCAGCCCTGGGAAAGGAATTGATGCAAGGAAATGCATCAGCTTGCAGCTCCCTCCCACTCCTGTCCCCAAACCCTCAAACAAAACCAAGCAGAATCACAGAGCACGGAGTTACTGCAAGCAGCTCTCCCTGCCTCCATTCACAGCTCATTACCTCTTCCACGTTAGAAAGGTGTTTCCCAACTATACTGTTAGGATGAGAAAAATAAAGAACAAGAAATGTAGCTTTTGTTTGCTGGAAACCCCTCACTGGTGACTACAGGACAGAAATACACAGCTGAAATTAAATGAATTAAATTACCTGGAAGATCATCAGGTTTTGCTTCTCAGTGATGTTTTTAAAGCAGATGCAATTATTTTGTAGTTTGAATATGTATTTTTATCTTGTTTACTGGGTTCAGTCTGTAAACATGAATGGTTATTTGTGCATGAAGAGCATGTTTACAGATTACAAATGCTTCTTGTGGAATATTAGTTAATATTTTCAAAAGTACAGAGTGTAGTGTATATATTGGATATTTATGTGGGTGGGCATATCTATGTGAGCTATTTCGACTCACATCAGAGAGGCAGACTTGTATTTGAATGTTCAGTACAGCAAAGAGCGGGTCTATTATGCTTTCATTCCCACAGTTCATTGTCCTGCATATGCTTGTGGAACAGCAGGGAAACTGATATCATTTTCAGAGATGACAGTTCTGGAAAAGCTTCTCTGTTACTTTCAGAACAGTTCAATACACTCGGTAAATTAAATCTCTCTTTGGGATACATTTCAGGTAAAGGAGAGCACAGGACCGCTTTGCCCCTGAGACCATATTGCATTACCAAAACCCACGTAATACCTGATTGCCATGCTACACAACTTGAAAATACGGTTCCCCACCTTGTATACATCAAATGCATTCAGCTCTGGAGGACATCCTCCTCCCTCCAGAGCTGTTCAGCTTGTTGAAAACCACAGGAGGATGTTTCTCCTATTCTACAGAAGTCAGGGAAGTTCTTTTGCTACTGCTCACACTGGCACTGTTTGAAGCATTGATTTGACAGGGTACTTAGGCATATCTGCAGATTTCAAGCGCAGAAATAGTCTGTGAAGCCAACAGAGTACACAGCTGCTTAAGGGCTTTGCTCAAGAGGGGAGAAACCCACTCCTTGCCTTCCTTCCCAGGCATCACAATAGATTTGCACCATTCAGGAGTTATTCTGCTGGCACTACCTGATGCACAACAGCAGAAATTCCTATAGGGTTTCTCAGACTCGACAGTATTAGGAAAGAGCAGTTTAGTGGGATGAAGTCTCAAGGGCAATGAGCAGGTGAAAGAACTTTCAGGGTATTTAAAGATGGATAGCTTCTCTCTGGAGGATGACAACCATGAAGGGGAACAAAGGCGTGGAGGCAATCTAATGCTATTTTCCAAGCTCTCTCCTGCATCATGTAAGGGATGCAGCAAGCCCTCTCTCATGTTGAATTGAGCTGGACAAGTCAGCTTTTTGGGTAGAGCTTATGCAACATCTCTCTGAGGGGCTGAAATTGCCTCTGACTTGCACGATCCATTCCAGTTTTACTTCCCATTACCATCCCCTACATTAGCAGTTCACCTCAGCCACAGAATAAAAACATCCTGAAACCCAGTTTTGACACCTTACTATTTTTCTGAGGTAGGGTGGGAAGGGAGGGTCTCAGAAAAAGAACAAATCCTTCTAAGAAACCTCTCCTGTTTCTCTCCCTGTTTTCTTCTGTTTCTTCCTCTGAGACATAGTATGGAAAAAAAAGAGGAAGCTTAGCACAGAACCTGAAATGAGACCTTTTGGAAAGACACAAACCTTTCCAAGTCTGCAAGATGCTTTCTAGAACTGACAAGCACTTCAAATGAAGATGCTTCACTTCAAAATTTAATGTATAACATCATGGCAATTCCTATATCCTGGAGGCCAAGCTGACTGCTTGTTCTTACCAAGTACAAGAGAGTCATGCCACAGTCATCTTTGCACCACACAAATTTATCTTCTATTTACATTATAGCATTAGGTCTCTAATTAAACATTATCTCTGACCCCTATGGATAGTGTTCTCCTCTTTGTTCGTCTGTCAAGATGACCATGCCTTCCTATTTCCAATTTATCTTATCCTTGTATTAATAAAGAGGCAAACCCATATTTAAGATCTCTAGTGTAGAGCTGTAATACAACGTGCATTTGTTTCAGTACTTCCTATGTGGAAAACAACTCTTGCATATTATATATTCCTCAATCCATTTTGATAAAGCAGCATTCTGTAGGTATCTTATTTTTTCCACCAGATTTTGGGTGGTAAGGGGGGAGATTTTCCCTATCATGGCCATGTTTTTAATGTTTTGTTCAAATCTGTGGCAGTTTTTCAACATGGCTTCAGTTATGTCAGTGCATATCCCATAGGAACATCAGCACCTAAACCTTCATTTTAAATATGTAGGTCACAGAAGAGCAGAGAATTTTGCAGACTGCCACTTTCACAATTCCAGATGGCTACTTACTTTGTTTTAAACGATCAACCCGAACTGAAACTGGGACATCCAGGAAGAAACCTTCACCGGGGCAAGGTCTAAACTTTCTCTGCTCATGGAAAGCATATGAAATGTGTCAGCGATTCCGTAAGAAGAGTACATAAAGATAGCACTTCAGCTTGAGAACACGGGCAGAAACATGGGTTGAACATGCTGAAGGGTTGGTGGGAACATTGTCACACAATGACTGCGATCCTGGAGGAAAATGCTAAAATCTATTTGTAAAATTCATGAAAGCAGAACACTACACACCAGAGTCTTTTTTTCCTCTTCCTTTAATTTAGCAGTAACAATGTCTACAATACATTGACTCACAAATTAAGTGAAGGTATGAAACCACATTCTTCATACTGAGATGGGACATTCTGGACTTTTTAAATACCCTCTCGAGGGGGAAGAGTTCTGAACGTCCAATGCACATAGTTTAAAACAACCACTGGTGGGAATTTCAGTTTTAACAGTGATGATATTCAGTGAGCCTCATCCATAGAGATCAAAATGTTTTGCAAACGAGTGCAGAGCTCACTGTACAGCTAAAAGGGGAGGGAAACTGAGGCACAGTGCTGGGCAGTGACTCGCCAGGGTCAAGCAGCAGGCAGCAGAGATCTGGGCATAAATCTCAGCTGACTCCCAGTCAGCTCCTGACTCACCAGTCTCCCAGTACGTGTACATGGGTAACTACTGTCCTGCAGCTCAGGTGTTATACAAGCATATCTTCTTTCACCTCTCCTGCTGTCCCATTGGCTCCATTCAATCCTGCTGGCTCCCTGATGCCTTCCTCTTCTTCTTCCTCCCCTCTTGCTGTCTCTGCTTCTCTGAGGACAGTGGCACTGGAGAGGTGGCTGAGGAGCTGCCCTTCCCGGCGAGACTCAGCCAGCTCTTTGGCACAGCACACAGGAGTGTTGGTCTCGTAAGTGCTATGGAAGCTGTTGTAGTCGACTTCATAAAAATCCTTCTCCAGGGTAAGGACGGGAGTGAAGCGATGTCCCCACAGCACCTCAGTGTCCATGTAGGAGCTGCGAGCCTGGCAAGTCATCCCTGGGTGGAAACAGAGGGATGTTAAATGCAAAGCTTCCTTACATGCTCACCCAACCACTGCTTTCATTTAAAAGCACTTTCATGTTATCTCCATACCTGATTGCTCTGGGGCACAGAAAAGGTCTTCGCTTAATAAGCCTCACAAAAGCTTCTATCATGACAAAGCTGAGCACTCAAAGGGAAAGGGATGAATTCATTGCAGCATCTTCAGACTGCTTCCTGAACCTTGTGCTTACGGGTTTAAAGTCTGGTATTACTAAGCAGTTTCTCTGTCCTCACATTGCTCTGTTGAGGTGTTGCTTGCGTGGTTGATACTAACAGCTACAATGACATCCAACCCTGCCAATGCACAGCAGAGCCTGACCCACGCGGCCCCATAGCAGATGACCCACTGCTGTGTCTGATCCCCTCCCTCTGCATCTATGGCAGTATCAGCAATTCCCTCCTTCACTTTGGTTAAGACAGAGATGTATAGCCTGAAAGGTGGAGAGGGACACAGCTCCTAGAGGTTTACATGGTAAACTGGCTTATAAATACCTCTGGAGGGTTTAATCCAACTGTATGGGGTTGGCAGAACCAAAACCCACTTCACCACACAGTCAAGCTCATAAGCATATTGAATTCCACGTATTAATGGACTGTGGATTGAATGAACAGTGGGCAATATGAAACTGGTATTTGCCAAGCTGCTTCTCAGCCCCAAAGATCAGAGTTTAAAGAGAAGCTTTGCAGAGCAGGGATAAGCATTCAGCACTGGTGTAACTGCCACTGTCACGGCTGGCTTCTCTTTCAAATGCTTGTCTGCTGTTTGTCCTAATCACGTTATGATTCTGGAATTAATTCTGGTGAAATGTGGAAAACCTGACCTCACAAAGTCCCTCCACTGCTCTCTTTTGGGGGGCGAGATACAGGTCTGATTGGAATGCATCCAAAACATGCACTTGATCCAGTTCCTGGCTAATACTTCTAATTCTAACCCCTGCAGCTCAAAGTACACAAACAGAAATCTAAAGCAATGCGGGGGGGAGGGAACATCAGCATCAGCTGCTTCAGAGAAGAGCTTATGTGTTCTCCCCACCTGAGCTCAAGTGTTGTAAGTCTAATTTCAGAGTAATCAGAAAATTCTTCTTTGTGGGAAGACAAATATTTTGTTCTCCTCAGAATCACTACAGTCCGTGAAGAGACACCCACCAACACAAGCAAGTTGTCTGGAAAAGCTTTGCTTGTCTCTTATTGCTTTCCTTAGTTCAAAGCTATCAGGCCAGGAGCGTGGCAGTTGCTTTGGGTACTTGAAAGGGGAGAAGAGGGACAGTGACACTCAGAAATTCCCAGTTCTGTATCACAGACCGAAAAGCCAGTTCCCCCCACAGAAGATCTGCTGGAGTATTTGGTTCTGGGCTGGAACAACAAGTACAGAGTTAGTCACAGTGTTCCAGAGTGCTGCTTCCTGGATGGGAAGGAACCAGGAAGTGCAGAGGCTGTGATGAAAAACCCAATAATGAAAGAAGAAAACTACCCCAAGTGATTTTGCCTTAAGGACAAGCTCTATTGAGGTATAGCATCTTTTCAGGAAACTATCAGCTTTTGCTTTATAAGTAAAAAGCAGTGTGGAGGCCAATCCTGACTATACAACATGCAGCATCGCCTGCCTTGCACCGCTCACTCCTCGAGGTTTATCCTCACTCCCTATTATAAGCCAGCAAAGAGCAGTTCATGGGGTCTGATAATGTCTGAGTCCTGCTATAGGAGAGCTGTGTTGCTGACTCTTACACTGTTGACCTCCCTGGGCACAGGCTTTTATTACAGGCAGTTTTGAGGGTCAGTGATGCAGGGCTGCAGGGTTAATCCCATTTGCTGCTGCTCCCTCATGCCAGGAGGCCAGAATGCAGCAGCATGTATGGTAAGGAGACAGTTAAACGTGTCCTTTTGCCTTTAGAGCAGGTTTTGCACCAGAAATCAAGGCCTTCAAATGCCTCCCCCAAGCTCTAAGGCGTTCAAAGCCCAGCAAAGAGAGTAGGAGAGGAGGACACTCAGGATTAGGTCCTTGAATTAACTGGCTGATTCTCACCATGGCCTTCCAAATGCAGCAGAAAGGTCTCCTGTAGATGTCCCCAAGGCCAAGATGGGGGTCCTGCTAAATGTGTGGGTCTGAAGCATCCTAAGGGAACTCCTGTCTTATAATCAGGGCCTGAAATAGCTCCTTACCTGGGGAGAGAACCTGACAGTTAACCTGAACTCCAGAGATACAACCGTAGCTATCTCTTGTTGTAAGTATTCAATTAAGAAAGGAACAATAGAAAGCTTTCAGCAACCAAATAGTGCACACTGCCAGCTCCCTGCAGTAACTGCTTTCTGTAACCCCAGGGGTACACAGAGCCAGCACAATAAGACAACTTGTAATTGCTCCATAATCCCATTCAAATATTCCTTTTTAGCACATGTGCAGTGATGTTTTAATTGCGTGGGGACATCCTGCTTGGCAACTCCTACACTACCCAGTAAACAACACTATTGTTTCTGCTTCAAATTCCATTAAGTGCCTGCTTTGCAGGCTGCCCTGTGCTCTCCAGCCTGGTTAATCAATGCATCTCTAATGTCCCTAGCTAATTGTTGCCTCTGTAACAGCAAAAAGATGACAGAAGAGGTGTGGAAACAATAAACCTTGTTTCTATTAAAGGCATATGGATGCAGCCACTTTCCACTTGCAGACAGCATGCATCTCTCTGCTCTGAGTGTCTGAGGTTCAGCCAGCAGTGGGGTGGATTAACTCACTAGACTAAGATCTTTCTTACCCGGCTGTAAGCCTCCTTCAAAAATCAGCTGTCTCATTTCATAAGCCTTGCTTACCCAGGTCCATGGGACACTTTGGGTGTAGTGAACCCTTACTCCATCTGCTCCTATCCACCAAGCACCATACCAGCTCTGCCACTGCTATTGTACCTCAGTGCAGTAACTCTGTTTGCACCCCCTGAAGCATGGACATCTTTGAGAGCACAAGAAACTCTTGTTTCTTGTGTTTCTTGTAGGAGGGAGGATTTCAAACGCTCAAAATCTCTTACAAGACTCATCACAGTACTTATGGCCTTGATAAAAGCTGTTAGTCCTTCTCTTGAAGCAGATACAACTCCACATTCTGGGTTTAAATGGTACAGCTAAAGTGTTTGGTGACTTATTTCATTAAAATAACCTTCATGCCAAAAGAATATCATCATTTCCCCTTTGTCAGTCTGAATAGTTGTGCTTCAAAACTTACTTTAACATAAAATCATAGAGGTTTTTACTTTTCAAGTGTATCATATTTTCTGGATGGTAAGACCATTCGAAGTTTCATTTTCTCCTAAACAATCTGGCTTAAAATAAAGTGTGTTTAATATAAATGTGGAGAATGGTGGAAAATGTGAAATGATACATGAAATCTTCAGCTTTCAAGTTTTAGTTAGAGCTTCATCTCTTACTTGAGCAACTCAGCCTTCAGTTGCAAACAAAACTCAATTTGTATTGAAACCAGGAAATACAAAGGTATAAGCAGATGCACCATGTTTTCAATAAAGCTGGAGAGCAGAGGACTGTCTCCTGGTTTCAATAAACATTTCATAGAGTTTTAACGATAATTTCATTATAGCAGAATCCTGAGAAGTGGATTTTCCTGTCTGTTGGCTGGAGTCACTACATCAATACAGAGTTTGTGCATGTGCCTGCTTAAGGCAGCCATAGATGCCCTCCTAAATGGCTTGTTTCTGATTTCCAGTAGATGGAAAGATACAAAATATATTGCTGTGTGTATTAAACCAGGTGTTTCATTACATTCCAGAGCAGAGAGTCACCGAGGCAAGACTGGTGTGTAAAATAGATGTTGGGGAATGCTACCAGTAAGGCACTTCTCTGTCATCAGAATCAGTTGGGATCAAGCAGCTCACATTTTAGCAGAGACAAAGCAATGTTAATGCGTGCTGACAAAAAGCAGTTACTTGATGGCTCTCGCAATGAGGAGCCTGGTTTTTGTGCAGCAACTCGCTGGGAGTTGCTGATTTCAGAACATCTCAGTGCTCACGGTGCTGCTGATTATGCAAGTGGAGCAGAGGCTCGCTGCTAGGGATTGCTCCTGATTTCCAGGTCTTGTATGCCCTTAGGTTACCAGTTAAAATCAAACTTCATTATCACAGGGCAAATCTAACTGCCTCTGCAGCTGGTGGAGTAGCCGGCATGACCCAGCAGTCCCTTTCCAAGAGAGAGGAGGTGGAGGATGCCTGTTTCCATCAAACATTCCATCACAGCCAGTACCTTTACTGGCATTTTAATGGGAGAGGGTGAAGGGGCCACAAAACCCGATCCACCAACCCCCAGAATTGCCACAGGCTTCGGTTTGATCGCATCAGCAGCGCAGCTGAATCTTTCAGTACCGCTCCATGGCCTGAACTTTCTCAGTGGGGAGAGATATCCCAACCCCTGGGGCTGTCAAGACAACATTTTTCATCAGCCTAAAATTAACTCTCCTCATTTAAATGCCACAGAGCTCAGTGATTATCTGCTGGCAAAATGTCATGTGGACGCTGACTGTGTGCTTGCCAGATTCGCTGGGCTCTCTGCAGTTCAGACACAGATATTGCTGGGAGTGATTTCACTTCTCTGTCCTTGTTTTCATCCACTGCTGCGTGCAGGGTGACTTTTCCCCTCGTACTGAGTGCACTAACGCTGCATAATACATACTCCACCTACACTACAAGAGTACAGAGAAAGAAGGGATGGACTCAGAGGTACAGTGGCAGGCTGATCTAAGTCAGGATGGCAAGGAGCGGTTATAAAAATGTAATGTTCTATCGCTCCACTTAAGCAATACGATGTCTTTAGATTAGCATCAGCATTTGACTGGTTCTTAAATGTGCTAATTCGACCAAAGAACACTGTAACCTCCAAAAAGTCAATATTCCTCCAACTTGAAAAGGAATATTGGAAGGTAGGAGCATAGTCCTCCAATTATTTGTGCTTGTCTCCTTCCGAGGGGGACAAGTCTGGGCTTGATTCACTTTGATTTTTATGCAAGAGGAGAGTAATAGGATTTTAATTTATCTGAATGCTCTCCAGGCATGTGAAAGCTCCCAGGCACTGGAGATGGAGAAGAATAAAAGGGACCTTATGATTTAAAGATCTTGGATTCAGTTGCCATGTCTCTACTAGGGACAAACCGAGCACCAGGCTCACACCTTTAGGCCCCTCACAGAGGTATTTATTGTGACTACCCTGCCAAAATCTACCTCTGGAGGATGATTCAGCTCATGAAAAGAATGACTTGAGACGTCCCTCTCTTCCCCATAATTGCATAAGCAGTTTCTGTAACAGTTCTGTAAGGTCCTTCTTGCAGAAAAGAAAACTTAAATATATGCAAAATGCAAAACAAATCAACCAGACAACCCAAACCAGATGATGAGTGCATGAAAAGTCTGGTTCATCATTTCACCCCTCCTTTCTTCTCTCACAAAAATCATGATTGATTTCAGGATATCTTATGCTGCAACTACTTCTTTTGCTCCTATATTTCCAGCCAGAAATATTTACTATGTCCCCTGTATAGGTGGATAAATTGAGGTGCAAAAAAGCTGCTGTTTGCCTACACTTTCACAGGAACAGCACAAGATAAACTACTTCTAATCATTAAGCCACTTTTTATCACACAGACTCTAAGCCAGAAATATATATGCCTCCCCTTTCCTAAAAGTTTATTAAAATACCATTTAGTTACTGGACTAATTGGGCACCTGAAGTGTCTCTTGTGGCTTATTTAATGGTGCTGAGAAAAAGAGGTTAATGAAAACCAGTGAGGACCGAGAGTTAACAAGCACTGGTGTTTCTGTGCCCAGACAATAGCAATGCTGGACACCGTAGATGCAGCAGTGAGGTTTGTAGAAGAGTGACTGATAAATCAGGAATCTCCACTGCTCTTCTGTGATCCAGCAGCCCTGCTTTATGACCAGGAGGGTAAGGGCAAGAGGTTTGGCCAGCAACAGCCGAGACCTATTCTATCACTGGGGGAAGCAGAAGGGCAGTGAAAGCAAAAATACATTCCCTCTGCAAACACATTTCCCACCTTCACTTTCTTCCCTTTTATTGCAAGTCACATCACAAGCTGATCTTGACAAGTGTGTCTTTCACATAAGGCAAAAGAGAATTAATTCCCTAAAGTAATCTCTGTGGCCAATTCATTAAGGCAGCACTGCGAGCGATGCTGCTGCTGCTTTCCAGCTTGCCCACGAAGCAGCCCTGGAAGTCAGAGCACTTGTCATCTGTATTGATTTTGCCTTTACAGTGGTCAGCAAGGATCACAACAGATCAACGCAGAAACCTAAGTCTCTCTTTGGCATACTTTAACCTCTTGTGGAGTCACAGTGCCCCAACCGTACTCAAAAACTGACTGGAAAGCCCTGTGTCAGTGGCTTTCTGCTGCTGTGTGAGTTAGTGAGTCCCCAGAGAGCTCTCACTGCAATAACAGCATCTGTATTCTTTTCTTTGCAAATAGGCTGTTTCTTGTGTGTTGCTATTCAAACCCAAGTCGACTTGAAAACAAACCCATGAGTTTAAGGCACAATGTTTCACTTTGTAAAAACAAACAACTGGAAGTGTTTAGGAAATTCAACTTGAAAATAAAAACATCGTTTCAAACCACAACGTTTCAGTTTGTAAATAAACCCCAATGGCTTCAATTGTCAACTTACTCCACACTTCTCACTTGAAACTATTTACAATCACTGCTCTTCACTGGGACAGAATTAAACTTCAGTGTCAGTAAGAAAAGGCGATTGTCAGAGAGGAGACAACACATCACATGTGTAATATGTGTGTGGTTGATTAAAGCTATTGGGAAAAGTTATATTCTTTAGTCAGTTGAATGTTGCCAGTTGCCTTTTAGATGTGCATTCAAAATACCTTATGAAAAAACAGACCTGTCTTTTCCCCAGCACTGAGATGGTGGGTCCTCCTTTTTCATAGGGGTTACTAAGGGAACAAATGGTCTGATGCATTTTTACATTGCCCTGAACCTGACCAGGCTATAACAGTGTCATGATTTTGTAGAAGTCAAGCTGCAAGCGAATGATACCATTCCTGAAAGCAAATGGGACTTGAACAATACAATAGGAAGTAAAGAACCTAAAGAATTTGCTTGGAGCAAATCTGAAGGTATGAAGGTAGGGATTAATATCCCCCAAACTGCTTAATCAATATTACAAAGCGTGAGGACAACGCAGGGAAGCACAAACACTGTGGCAAAGTATCACACACACCCCCGCTCCCAGTTACTGTATGTCATGCAGAAAAACCCCATCTCAGCCTCTGAATCAAATAACAGCATCATCTGAGGTCCAGGCTGCACTAAGTTCAAGGCAAACTGGTTTTTCTAGCCCCAGTTTTAGAATTTCACAGCCTGTTTTCTGAGATGAGAATAATTCATTTCCACAGATGTCTGCTCCTTAATATCATTACGCACTGGCCTGTACAATCCCTCTGGGAGAGGAGCCCATTTGTAAAGCAGTATCATTCCTCTGCCATGCTTTTAATTTTGAGGTTGTTATTGATAATGACTTCCTCTCACACATATCGAGCAGAGGCTGAGCTTTCAGAAGAGGAAGGCAATGCAGTAGCTGTTCAAACAGCATTTGATAGGGTTGCTGTGTGGTGAGGAAAGAGGCTTTGCACAAAGAAGGAACTGCATTCCATGCTCAGATTAGGAGGTTCTAGTATCTAGTAAATGTTTAGGCTACAAAATAAGCTTCCATTGCAAATCTTTGCCTTTGATAGTCTTTTCCACCTACCCCTTCTTTTGCCACATCTTTACAACACCCTGCTGGGAAAGAATATTTGCCTACTAATGCCAAATGAATTCCACTTCTGCAACACAGTACTCCAACCTGGGTACAGTGCAACCCACACGTAACCTCCCATTAGCTCCCTTTGGAAAAGTCAGCTACTGCTATTCACCTAATGACTGAAGGAAGATACCAGGAAACTGAATTAGCTCTGCAGAGCAAAATCTTTAAGAGGAAAAGGCTGAGATGCAGGAATCAAAGAGACTATTTCCATTTACATCTGGCTGTTCGGAGACTAACAAGAACAAATCTCAAGAAGGGAACAGCATTAATAGCAAGCAATCTGTGAGACAGGGTGCTGCTACCACTGAGTACAAACCAAGCTGAAAACCTTTGTTAATGTTTCAAAGAGAACCTGAGCCTCATCAAGGTGGTGGAAAAAATCCAACCACCGAGCAGAAAAACCCTTGGGTTTACAGTGTTGTCTCAAAACTAAGATCCTTCAGCACCAAAGGGCAAATCTACTTATAAAAGCTTTTTTGATCCTCTGTGTATCCACATCTCTAGATAGCAGTTCTCTCCACGGTGCTGCCTGTAGCCCCATGCCCCTTACAGGCCCCATTCAACCAAGGTGAGCTGCCCAGCCCAGGCTCAGGAAGCCTGCCTGAAGGGAGCATCAGTATCTCAGGGTGCTTAAACATGCTGTGCTAGAAGCACAGCAGACAGAGCCTGGCAGCTCCTCCTCAAAGCCTAGAACAAACGAATTAGCTGTAATTGGTAAAATGACCCCATGGGGCCATGTCCAGAGCAAAAGCATCCTCCCATCCTCCCCCCTAACAGATTCCTCAGAGATGCACTGCATCCCACCTGCAGCCAGCAGCCTGAAGGCTGTTGT
>NW_009925801.1:0-8826 GCF_000696875.1 Nestor notabilis | reverse complement strand
AGAATCTGCTCCAAGATTTTGCCAGGCACAGAGGTGAGACTGACTGGTCTATAGTTTCCTGGGTCTTCCACCTTCCCCTTCTTGAAAATAGGGGTTACATTTCCCTTCTTCCAATCATCAGGAACTTCACCTGACTGCCATGACCTCTCAAATATTATGGACAGTGGCCGAGCAACTTCATTCGCTGGCTCCTTCAGGACCCGTGGATGGATTTCATCAGGTCCCATGGACTTGTGCACGTTCAGGTTCTTAAGGTGGTCTCGGACCTCATCCTCTCCTACAGTGGGCCTAAGGTCTTCATTCTCACAGTCCCTGCGTTGGCCTTCCAAGGCCTTCCATATTAATGCATCCAGACTATTATCAATACTGAACACTTGAAACGCAATATGGCAATGATAGTGTTAATCCCCCCAGGCTGACCAGGAGTAATTCAGTGAAGCTGATGATATTCTTAATTTCCATCCATAGAAATCAAAGAATACTCTGCCCATTTACTAAGTCAGGTTTTCCATCTCACCTTTAAAGTATTAGCTGTCTAATACCTTCTTGCTGTATATTGTAGATAAGCTCCTGAACAGTATTTAGTGAGTGCATGTGGAGTCACAGGTGGTGTGTTGCTGTAAATCAGAAATGCTCCTCTGAAAGCAGTCTGTTTTGATTCACACTGGCTGTGGGTCTAGCCCATGTCCTCACAGCATTTTGCAAAGATATGTGCCCACTGGCTTCTGACATGCACATTTTTCAGGCAGGCAATTTTTGAAAGCTTTAATAAAATGCAATAGTAGACCACAAAGACATGTTAAAGTCATGATAGATCAAACCAGAAAAAGCAAAGCACGGTCCCCCCAAAACAGAGGTGTGATTTAATTTGACCAGATACAATTCTAAGTAAGAAAATTCTGAATTATTTAATAAAGCACAAATCTTTGATCAGTTTTAAATTATGTACAAAGTCAGATGCTCCATCTGAAGCACATAAAACCAGAATTTAAGGACCTATTTCAATTTTATTAATTTTTAATGTTACATGAATTTGCAGTATTTACCCATTTTTACTCTTGCAGGTATTGAATTAGTAACACACTTTCATGGTTTTTCTGTATTTCTTTTATTAAAAGGAACAAAGGACAAGAGCACTAGGAAAATTATCAAAACATGCATTGCAATTTTGATGATTTATGCCACGTATTTGCTTAGTACTCTACCAATGTGACAGTGGAAAGCAGGCTGTGGATACATATAATAAATGTATGCTCATATTTATACATGTGTGGGAGGAAGAATACATATGCACCAAAAATTGTGTGTGTTTTTGTTAAGAGAGGTCAGAATGGAAAGAATTAAGAGAGACCCCTCGTAACATCCATCACTATTTCTTTCAGTTTCCTGTTGGATTACCTTAACTATCCCTATTTCATCTCAGTTGGAAAGTTAATTTAAGTTATCAGCAGTAAGCCAAGGATGTAGTAAGATTCTATATGCTTATCTCTGGGTGCTCTTTTTAATATATTGCCATTATCTGTTATGCAAATAAACAATAAAATTGGAAGAACAATGCCATTTCAGTACAGTCCTTTGTGTAAGGCAGGGACTCAGTATTTTTTCTAAGTTCACTACTTTTCCCTGTGATGGCCTAAGGCATGCCTCAAACTGCATTTTCCTGGCAGAGCCATTATTTTCTGTTTGAGAGTATCTGGTTTAATTAGCAAGCAAGTTACAGAGACGGATGATGCCAGTCAGTGAGATTTGTGTGGAGACTATGGTTCAGGTGGTGTCTCCATGGGTCCTGGTCAACATGAGAGGTACAGCTGAGCATTGTACCAAAAAAGTCAGCAAATGTGCATAGAAAAGTTTCCTTAAAACACAAATTTAATTGGAAATCTTTATTTTATTTTACTTTTTTTTTTTAATTGTGTCAGTAGACTGATTCACAGGCATTGACATATTTCTTTTTATTGTTATACCTGGTTGAAATAATAATGAAAAGAAATAAATGAAAAGGTTGATATCTTGACTAGCAGGTTGCACATTTCTATTTTAATAACATTAGACATTAATAACCACATTTTTGTTAACAGATAACAGATAATGTTTGTACTAGGGACTATTAGTGTTGCTATTAAGTTTTTAATTGATGAGAACTAGAATTACTCGTGATGGATAACTTACTTAGGTAGAAAATGTTAAGTCCAAGTTTTGCAAAGCTCGCATTCTAGGGGCTGTCAATAATTCCATTAAAGCTTAGCATATGTATTCATCTTTGTAAAACTAACCCCTAAACACAGACAATGGGAGTGAGGCAGCATTCATATTATTGTTAGAAATGCTGTATCAATGATTCATTTTTCATCAGCTCCTTCCATCTGGCCCATTTTTCTTCTAATTGTTACTTAATTGAATACAAGCAAACTGTTGGTCCATTTGTCTTCATTATTTTATTCTGACACATTTCTATAAATGGGTTTTGTCTTACAAACACAGCAATAACATAAATTACAAACTTGAAGCATGCCTGAAACAAAAATTAGGAGATTTTGTGTAATCTTTTCTTCAGGGTTGGATGCTTTATTAAATGGCAACCAAAGATATTTAAATGAGAACCTAAATCAGGCTACTTATTAAATGCTTAACAATAAACAAATTTATAAACAGCATGAAATGATCACACTTCTAAAATCTGTTCATTCAGTTATACATCCCTAACACAGAAGAGCTCTCATTAGTCATAATCACTGAATTAACTCTCTGGATACATTTTTTCCCCCTTTTCTTTGCAGAGAGAATGTGCTAATTTCATCAAGGTGCTTAAGGCTTACAACCAAACCCACTTGTACGCTTGCGGGACAGGGGCTTTTCACCCAGTCTGCACCTATATTGAAGTTGGAAGCCATCCTGAGGTAAACTATCTTAAATCAATATTTTTCTTTTTCCTGTTTTTAATCTTTATTGGTGTTTAGCTCTGTTCTCTTCCTGCCAAAACGCACTCTTACTGGTTTCTGTGGCTTGGTGTGTGGATCTGATAAGACCTGCTCCTGAATCAGGTGCTCACGTGCTGATTGATAAATCACAGCAGAATCTGTACTTTTCTCCCCTACACAACATCTTTTCACCCCGGTGCTTAAATAAATGCGAGTAAGCTCATTCTACCTGGTTCATGAAGTTAAAAGCACTCGTTTGGTTTTCTTTCAGTCAAGACAGACACCAGCTATAAGAGGAGTAGTTCAGCCTGTGTGTTTATTTTGGGCCCAACTCTGCCCTTTAGTTTCCTACCAGCAGTACAGTCTGACACCATGGCAGCTTACTCCCAGCTGGGAATTAAAATAGCGTCACACATTCATAAATCCCACTTCTCAGATTTGTCCTAACACACTGACAGTTTTTCATATGTGACCTAGGTTTTCTTTCCTTACTTTTTACTTAATAATATATCGCTTCTCTCTTTCCCCATTTTTTTATATCAATCTCTAGCTTGCTGATTTTTGCTTAGTGTTGCAGAAATTTTGCAGTAGCTCTTGTATGTTTGTCAGTGATTGTCATAACTATATAGATAAGGGTGGTCTTCCCTGCTGAAAAACAATATCACTCACAGAAAGCAGTTTTCCTAGTTTTCCTGGCTGCAGATTTGACTAGAATGTCTCTGTGCTCCATTTCAATACTTCTTGTCTCCAGAAAAGCCAATCTTTTATTTTCCTGTTAAGATGAGCATGTAATATAAATTATCCCACTTTACTTTGTTTTTGGTCTGGCTTCCCTGAGTATTGCTCGATGAACTGTTTCACTTTAGGAACTTAACTCTTGATGTGTTTTCAGCACATTTATTTTATGGATATGTTTTACTGGTGGGTCCATACTCGTGTTACTTGTAGCTTCTGTGATCTTTGCAGAACAGCTCTTTCAAGCTACCTTATGGTTTTGCAATTCAGGTTTTCAGATTTCCCTGAAAATAAAGACATCATTGTTAAATGAATGAGGACTCAGTTATTTAAAAATCAGAATTTCTTCTTGTAGGAAAATTAATAGACCTTTTGAGTGTTGACTTCATAGTCTGGGAAGCGTTTTTGTCTATAAAAATGTCTTTTGATATTTGAAACATGAGTCTTTAAAATGTTTTAAGCATAAGGTTTTGAAGGGATAAAGGAGCTGCAAAGTAGGAAGGGTTTTTTTTTCACATTCTTTAATGCTTTATTCCAGAATGCATTCTTGGCAATTAGTGATTGTCTCTTGACCACACACAGTATGTCATTGCTTACTGCATTAAACAGATTCTCTGCTTCCTGAGATCCATTTGGGAATTGGTAGACATATTAATTAACTCTAGTTCCGTAAGATGTGTGTCAATCAATTCTTGGCTATCTGCCAAGTGAATCTATCTGCAGAGATGTAGCTGGTATGAGGTCATTTACTTCTACATTTGGCTGTTTTATGACTGTATCATAAAACTAACACACACTTTATCAAGGATTTATAGAAAGGATGATCAGAGATGAGAGGCCAGGTCCAACCTTGGTTTAACATTCTGGATTTTGAAAGTCTTGAGTCAATGATGTGTTTGGCCCTGAAGCTGAAAAAGGATGTTTGGTTTAGATTCTTTTCCGCAGCCCCTAACTGTAAACAAAATCCACATTATTGCTGCTTTTTTGTTCATTTATGCAGTAAGTTTGTAAGTGCCCCTTTGCCTGAATCATTCTCATGACCCTTGATTTCAAGGTTTCACAAATGAGGGAAGTCAGGAGTATGTTTATACTGTTAGCTTTTGATTTCCTTTTCATACTTAAGCCATGAGTGAAATCATCTCCACCTGCCCTTCTAGTGACACAAGTTTCTGTATCCTCTGGACAGCCGTACAGGAGGGGTCACTGCCTTCTCAGCCTAGGTCTACCCATGCAGAGAGAAAGCGGGGCAGGATTTGACAAATCTGACAGTCAGCTTGGGTTCTGTCCCTTGCAAAGGTGAAAATCAGATGAATAAATGAATTTATTAGGTTTGCAATGAAAAATAATCTGGCCTGTCTCTGTGTCTCAGCTAGAGCCTGCTGCTTCCTTTCCTATACCACCCAGCCAGGAATTCCAAATGTGCATATCTTCCCAGAGCTGGGGAAGAGGAGGGTGTTTGATTGACAGTGGCTATTAGAGACACCGCGAATGAGGGGAGTACAATATTAACCCCTGCACCCCTTCATGCTGCATCTGTGAGAGCCAGATGGCTTATATTGTCATGTCAGACAGCAGCACTGGACGTGTCAAAGGGCCATTGCTTCTGTATCGTGTATAGTTTATACCTCCTTAGCATACTAAAAAAGGTAAAAAACATAAGCAAAGGCAAGACATTGATTTTGAGTTAAAAAATTGCCATCTAAAACATTTCCCGAAGATTCATTTTCTGCTACAACACTTGTGGAAAATTAACTGACTTCACCATCTGCTTATTTATTTTTCAAGCACTTAGAGAGGTAAATGTGAACTGATTAGGGGAATAGTTGGGGAATGTACCTACTGTCTAATAAGATTGCTTGTTTATCTGAGCTCTGAATATAATCCACCTGACTCAGTCTGATGGAGGAGAGGAAATTAGTGTGTGCCAAACTGAAGAGGATGTAGAAGCAAAGTTAAAAGAAAAGAGTGGCAAGCGTTATAGAAGACATTAGAAACAACTGGAGTAAGCTGCAGGAGGCTGGAATATGGTACAATTTTATGATTGGGGGAAAGGAAATAAATTACTTTGTGTGATAGTCATAAAGTACTGGGAATATGAATTGTTATATCTGTTGAATATTTCTTCGATATGAAGCAGTCTATCTCAGCCTCATTCCAAACTTGAAGAAAACCATTTCTAGTGATAGAACTAGGCAGGTCTAATTGAGTTTGATGAAGTACAGTATCAGAAATAATAATAAAAAGGTAAAAGGATATGAACAGCATGCTGTGCATCTGATTAAAAATGATCTGCGCAAATGTATACAACCTAATATGTTGTGAATTACACCGCAGTCTAAGGAGTAAAGCAGACTAATCTTTGCTTAAATCCATTCCAGATGTGCAAGCGAATAACCACAGTATTTAGTGAGAAGAATAAAGTTAATGTTTGAATACACTTTCAGCACATAAGCAATGAGTACAGAGAAAAGAACATATTTAAAAAAGAATGTAGCATGTGTATATGCAGAAAATACCTAAGGAGAGACTATTTTAAAGCTTGAGATCATCCATTGGAAAAGCTATATTTGTACTTTCACTGAATGAGGTAGACGGGCTCATATGCAGATGTCTATGTTGTATGTGCCTGTGTTTAGGTGAAATGACCTAACACAGACACCTACACCAACTTCAGGGATCCGGCGTTAGGCAACATGTGGCATTCTCTCCACATAACGCAATATATTACAAGAAACCAATTACCAGACAAAACAAGAAAGTAATTAGTAAAGCTATGTTCTGCTCCCACTGACTTCTGAGGAAACAAGACTGGATGTGTAGGAATGTTGTACTTAATGGTTGCAAAATTACACAAGTCAGATCTGTGCTTGAAAGGAACAAATCCAACTGCAGGGAGACACAAAGGTGCATTAAACCCACTAGAAAATCACAACAGGATGCAGAATGCACCTGCCTGTGCATGCCTGAGCAGGGGGAAGGAGCCCTGCTCCCTTTCCCCAGGGCTCCCTTTGGGGCAGTTTGTGTGAACCAGCAGGGAACAGTCCTGTTTAGGAAAGAACAGGATTTTCCATTTACTTAACCCTTACGCACAGGTGGAGGTATAGAGAATGCCCTATAGAACCTCTTTTTTTAATGCTCAGACAGGCACTGCAAGAGCTGTACAAAATTGTTTGCCAGGTCCTCAGCAGGAATACATTAGGGTTTCTTGAACAGAGGTAAATCAATAGATGCTGTCTGAAGAACTAACCCAGCTTCTTTTATTGTCTCCTAATTCCAAATTTCTTGTCATTGTCCAACAGATTAAACCTCATTTTTAACTGCATGAACTTAAAAGATCTGGGATCACTTTAGTTGCAGGTTATTTCTCATTCTTAATCAATAAAGAAGCTCTAAATTTGGTTCAGATTTATGATGTACATAAAACATTAAGTTATTGCATATGAAGTTATACAACGCTACCACCTGTAACGTATTTGCTTTTTCCGGACTCTGTGTATTTTAAAAATCTTTGGTTCAACTCATAAAATTTGCTGAATTACACTTTCTACCTTTTCTTTTTTTTTTTTTTAATTTCTTCTGTACTTCACATTAGAAGAGGTCTAGAGTGTATTTTTTAAGTAATGGACATCCTGTTCTGATACATGTAGGCATTTGTCTTTTTTGTCTGTCTGTATATATTATACGTAAGTGTATAGTAATGGAAGAGGAGCTTTTTCCTAAGAGAATGATTTTGAAGGAACACACTACTTGAAAGACCAGTGCTACTGCTGGTAGAAAATATGTTGTGTTTCATTATCTAATATAAAATTCAGGGTGAAACATTGACTTCAGTAGTAGCAGATGTGGCATAAATTGGCCTAACTTCATCGGAGACAGCAGAGCTGTGTCAGTTTACATCAGTTAAGATTCTGACCTGTGGTTTTTTAAGTGAAACATTTGAGCAAATGATTTTTTAAGTTAAGAATCACCTCAGGCTAATTTTCTTTCTATCTCAATCATTGTATCTTCATATGGCATTTATATGCCTACCAAATACATAGAGAAAATATGAAGGAAAAAGATACTGTCAAAGGATTATTCTCATGTTTGTGATATGACAGTTGTGTGATAGAACTATTATTTGTGACATACTACTTCTAAGTATCACTATAGTCACAGAGAAATGACAATAAAGGAAGATCTAGTTTAGAGAGTGTAACAGCCTATTTTAGTTCAGAGATGTTTTAACCTTTTAAAACACTAGATATCCTGTTACCACAGTACATGAAAATAAAACTGAAGAGCCAGATCTGTAGCTCATGTACAGTGTGGGTGCATTTTAGAGCACTTCTTTCAATTTCCTGGGTAGTTTTGCATGGGAAAAAGGAAAACATCTCTTAGACGTTTAAAGGCTGATATACTTCACCTTGTTTCATAATGATTTCTTTCACAGGATAATGATTTCTTCTATACTGGGAATTCCCAGGTATTGGAACTTTTTGCTGTACTGATGTTCCTATCTGCAGAGGATGGCAGATAACAGGGTAGTCAGTGTTAGGCATGCATTTGTCCAGGCATCTCACAGGGTCAGTGGCCAAAATCACAAAATAAAAGGGAGGCTCCTGGGTCTGCAAACCATAGAATCATAGAACAGTTCGGGTTAAGATCATCTATTTCCTACTCACCTCTTTTGGGCAAGGACACTTCACACTAGATCATGTCGCCCAAGGCTCTCTCCAACCTGGCCTTGAATGCTGCCAGGGATGGAGCATTTATCACTTCTTTGGGCAATCTATTCCAGTGCCTCAGCACCCTCACAGTAGAGAACTTCTTTGTTATATCTAACCTGAACTTCCCTTGTTTAAGTTTAAACCCATCACCCCTTATCCTGTCGCTACAGTCCCTATCACTACCCTCTCTGGTATCTTTGTAGCCCCCTTCAGATACTGGAAGGCTGCTCTGAGGTCTCCACGCAGTCTTCTCTTCTCCAGGCTGAACAGCCCCAACTTTTTCTGCCTATCTTCATACGGGAGGTGCTCCAGTCCTCTTATCATCCTCGTGGCCTTCCTCTGGACTTGTTCCAACAGCTCCATGTCCTTCTTATATTGAGGACACCAGAACTGTACACAATACTCCACGTGGGGTCTCGTGAAAGCAGAGTACAGTGGCAGGATCACCTCCTTTGACCTGCTGG
>NW_009925800.1:18377-33377 GCF_000696875.1 Nestor notabilis | reverse complement strand
TACTAATGATTAGCAAATATAAATATTAGACTGAAACTAAATTCCAAATGTAACCCCCTGCCTTAAATACACATAGCCTTTCAAAAGGATTTTTTATAGTGTATTAAATGATATCATGGATCTATCACTGAGCATGCAGATACGTCTGTACTTTACATCCTCTTCACAGCAGGCATCATAGTGGCTTCATGGGAACAAGTGCTGCTAAATTCATATTAGCATTAGGTCACACATAATTGTTTGCATTTTAATATGACAACTGAGCTAAAAAATATTTTCAGCCAGAAGTTTTGTAAAAAGCCATGTGTTTAAAAGAGGTTACATCAGCTACACATGCAAACAAATGTTAAGTCATTTGGGGTTCTTTTATATCGTGACTATGTGATCCACTCTGCATGAAACAGAGGATGAGAAGAAATCCATGTCTCAGAAGGGAAAAAAACCCAAACCAAAATGAACAAAAAAAGGCATTTCAGTGGAAAGGCAGGGGAAATTAATTTTAATGTTTGCAGTGCTAGACCTTGACTTCCTTACACTCACAGGATTCATTCAGGCTCTTCACTCAATGTTTCTATAGACATATCATTTTCCAGCTTAACTAACAGAAAAACAGGAATTCAGATTACTTTTGAAGGCTTTGACAACATGAAAACATCTAGCACCACATTTTGGTTTCTAAGCACAATTCTTGAATCTATTATGTACTATTTATTTCTCAAACGAAGTTCTCCACAACAAGCAGAAGAAATCTTTGGCTCATTCCTGTCTTTCTGTTGTGATAAAACTTTCCAAAGGCAGAGACATATTCTATCTATATGCAAGAACTCTTGCCCTCACTAGATGTTTATACTAAGAAACACAATTCTTTTGTCAAGTTTTCCATGGATGAGTCACAAAAAAGAATCTAAAAAAAAAAAAAAAAAAAGTCAAGGCAAAAAATATCTTAATCTACAAACCCAGAATAAGAATAATCAGATTTTGCAAGATTTTTATTCAGGAAACCAATTCAAAATATGTCTCCTATTCTAAAATGACACTGCAGAGAAAGTTATGGAACAATTTCTCTCTAGCTCGCTTTATACAACTTTTGCACCATTTTCCCTTCCCTTGCAAATCTATAAGCCTTGCAAGCTCTGTATATTGGTCATTCTTTCTCCCTTCGCTGTTGCTCCTCCCCCCTGACTGTAATGGACAGTTCTTTCCTGGATATCCCCAAAGACAAAGATGTGCCTGGTAAGTGGGAGAGGTCAAACATGAGCACAGCTATTTATTACATATACTGCAACCAGATGGAAGTAACTCATCCATCAAGGAACTCGTCATCCTCATCACATTAGCTTCTTATAAAAAGCCTCCTGCTCCTTCTCTGATCCACACAGTTCAGCTTCCTCTCTCCTGTGCACTTTTATAAAATGAACCCTCTCTAACCCCATTGCCACTTTCTCCTTAAATCATTGCTACCTATCACTCCATGGTTATTTTTAAACTTTACTTTTATCAATACTCATCCAGTAGCTCTGGGAGATATTAAAAGTGTACCAGGGCAAGGAAGGGCGTTTCTGACACTTGCTCCCTCATTCATCAGCCCCTCATAGGCCTGTTGGTGACAATGAAAAGATTTCACAATACCGTGCGGCAGAAACTCATTCTCCCACTCATCCATCATGCTCAACCTAGCAGCAGTTCTACTGACCTAATCTGTAATGCCTCAATGCTCACTGGAGATTTCTTAAAGGCACCCTTCATTGTTGTTAGTTACAAAGAATAAGCCTGTGCTATTTGATAAGGATACTAAGTGGTGCAACAATTAATGCAATACTGTCTCATCACCAAGTCCTGGGTTCAAAGACTTCAGAGCTTGAGTTGGTGTGGGGGATGTCTTTTTATCTCAACTCTGTTGAAGATCATACCAGAATGAGATGAAAGAAGTTTTAAACCCACTTCCAGGTGTAGGTGCATTAAAGGACCAAGTGTGAGTCACTATAACAAATTCATCACCTTTTGACAGTTACAGGCTAATAGGTGCCAGATATTCCACAATAAACCAAAACCCACATTCTGTTCTTCAGAAAACATCAGTCACAAGTGAAAAAGCCATAGTAGAATACGTTTTTTTTCCTAAAGGGAATAACCAGCACCTGTGTGAGCAGTTGATATAAAAATTTAGGACACAATGAAAAATGTAGTACAGTTTTTGTAAGAGGTATGCTAGAGAGACAGGTGGATGTATGATTTTATCACACTGACAGAGCCATAAAAGAATGACAACGCAAACAGTAACTGGTGAACATAAATAAGTAAATAGCAATCAATGATGAGTGAAACAGTGATTCAGTAAGAGTTCAAAATTTATTGTGTCATTTCACTTAACTGAGTTAACTATCATTTTTTGATGGTGCAATGGATCAGACATTCACAAATAAGCAAACCTAAGAGTGCAAGGTCTTTTGCACAGTAGAATGCTACTCATGTTAGGCACTGTTACATTGTATGTTTACAAATAATTGCACAAAACTTTTAAATTGTTATTTGACCACAGATGCAAACAGGGTTTATATGTTTAAGAAGCATGGTTATTCTACCAGCTTCTTAAACTCTTTGCCTGTTGTGAAGATTGTTTAGGTGCCTTAGAGACAAAAACCTCTTTATAGGCATCAGCCTGTGGTTTGCATTATGCTCCAAGACCAAGGCCACAGTAACTCTCAGAGGCCAAACCCAGATTGTAAGAACAAGACCTTGACCTACATTAATATCAGAATGATACATAAAATTGTCAATAGATAGAAGTTTTAGCCGTGTTTTATGCACAGCAAACTGGGGCACAAGAAATAAAAAGACTTGTCAAAGATCACATAAAAGCCTGGCACAATGGTAGAAATTTACACCAGGATTAATTTTAGGCCAGTTTTCTTATGCAAGAATCCATCTTTCTATCTTCATCTTCATATACTAAGTAGAAAATATAAGGCCTGGATAAAAGCACTGGTTAGTCACAATCCTTAAATGTAAAGTACTAAATAAAAGCATAATATTTTATTCTTGTAAAATGCTATACTGTGCTGTATGTATTACCTAGAAGACAAAGACACACTTTTCTCTGCTTGTTCTCTAAATGCTAGTGAGAACACAGAAAAATAGAACATATACTAGATTTTTTTGTTGTTTTTAACAGAATACACTGTTCTGAGCAAAGTAAGCTTCTTTGTTTACTAGAAGAACAAGGAATCATGCTAAGACCTACATTTTTAGTATACTGAAAAGCTATGCTGCTTAGGTTAGCATACAGTATTTATCTGCCCTCTTTAAACTGGTGTATACTCAAGAATGAGCGGCAATTCAACTTAAGACTGTACAGTCATGACAAAAAAACCTAAGCCAACAAAGAAGCAAAGTGGGAATAAACTACAAAAGCCAAATAGGTCTAGTTTAATCTCTAACATTTATAGAGTTGAAACACTATCGACATCATTTTTTCTCCACATCCCTTAAACAGAATCAGACCTTGCAAAGCACTGAGCGCCTGCAACGTGCAAGATCACTTATGATAAAATATTCTATATTTACAGGTCTCAAATGTTCATCAGTGCATATTGCATCCAGCATTACTCTTTCAAGGATTTCACTTCCTGCATACCATTAGTGTAATTATATTACTAAATACATAATAATAATAGTTACTGGAAATTCCAAGACTAGAGAGAAACATCCATTTCTTCCACAAGACTTCCAACAGCGTTCACAGCCATGACACTTGCCATGCTGTTCACATTTCCTCTTAGCCAATGAACTCTAATGTCCAGAAAATAACCCTGGGTTATTTTCTAATAGCAAGCCACCACAGCTTTTTTTGATGTATGTACATTTTCGTACTTAGCAAAACTCTCTCATCTTCTTATATGAATATTTTGCACCATTTTTCTTTGAAGCACTGCAAATTCAGAATCTACCTAGCCTAAAACATTTACAGAAATAAGGACTGTTACATATTTTTTTGGCAACAGCAAAGAAATTATACCTTTCGAGAGACAGAGTGCTCTTTTTATAAATAGCAGATTTATAGTGTGTTCTATTGAAAGCACTTCCCAGGAGAATGTTAGTCAGCATACTCTGCTCTGGAATATCTTCAGCAGTATTAGCTTTTCCATAAGTAATTTGGTACCCATTTGAGAGTTAAAAAAAAAAAAAAAAAAAACAAAAAAAAAACCAAACAAAAAAAAACCTGCAAGCTTTTTACCAACATCCATCCAACAGTTAAACAAGAAAGCAGTGACTTAAGAAGGATTTGAGGTAACCAAGCTCCCTGCAGAGTATGACCCTGAAAAAATATTACTTGTAGATGGTGTATGTTAATCACTGATCCCTGGAAATTTCATCTGAAACATGTCTAATCAGTAATAACCAAACTGTCATACTTTGAGATAGCTACATTTCCCAGAATAGCTAAGATTGTTCCAAGGATCAAGATTCATTGTCCCTGTCCTGAACAATTAAGGTCAGGATTCTCCAGCATTCAGGTTAGAGCCGCTACTCTCTCTGGCACAAAGCTTCTCTGCATCCTGCAAGTGGAATGAGCAATTCTGAAGACACACGACCCCCCTCTTAATACTTGGAACTCAGTAGGAGACCAATCCATGGACAATTTTCCTGTCCTGACTTGATGAGCTTAAAATTTTATTAGAAGAAAGTAATATTACAGCTCAAATGAACTGATAGATGAGAGAAAGCCACTGCAACAAAGGCATATAGGCCGACCTATAATTTGGACATCACAAATCATAATTAAAACGTAAAATCTCCAATGTAATGAACACATGGCTAATTTAACATGCTTATAAAACATGCAAGCTTTTTCTTAAACGATCTTTGATAAATTAAGGTATATTGACAATTGTATTTATAATACTGTAGGGTTTTTTAAATGTACGTACTGCGGGGAAGGAGGGGCATGGACTGTCACAGTGAGGATGGTATGGTTTTCTACACTGGAAGAAGGCAGAAGGAGACTTTTTATAACCTCAAAAGGCAAAACCGTATTTCAGAGAATGTTATTTAACGCACTGATGTTATAAGGTTGAAATTCTCTGACCTAAGACAAGCTATTATTGCTAACTATTCCCTAAACCCCACTGCTGTGCTTAGGGCTTGTTTATTTATTTATTTATCAGACATCTACTTTCCCAAATTCAGCTGCAGACCATCTGATCTCTGCTTTCCTTTTAATGGCTCTTCATATTGAAGAATGACTCTTTGAGAAATGGGTTTCAGTTTTGAACAGTCTATTTTATTAAAAATGAGTTGCAGCTGTAAATACTATAGGTACTTTTTAAATACTAGTTTTTTCACAAACTAGTGTACAGACCTAATACAAAACCAGTAAGCTTTACTTAAAGAAAATAAGGTGCAATTATTAACTGTATTTATATATTTATGCAGTGCATTTCATCCCGAAGTACTTACAAAAAGAAAAATCTGCAAAATATCACAGATATGCAAAACTCCACACACTAACACTACTTGATTTGTTTTTTTTGGCCAGGTAAGTAAAATCCCTTTAGATAGAAATGAAATGGTATGGGCTTGCTGGAGGGCGGGAACAGAGAAGGGAGGAAAAAAGTACATTGTGTGTTTAAACTGGCAAAATCAGTCTGAAACATTTTTAAGATTTTTAACAGAGCATTCTGATCAACAGAGAAAAGCAAGCAACATCCACATGCTTTTCATTTAAGAACACACTACGATATGGAGCACGAATTCATTTATAATTGTCCACAACTGAGATCAGAACATCACTTAATATCTTCAGAAAGTCTTGATTATATTTCTGTGTTATACTATATGGACTGTTATCTTAAAATGTTGCTCCTCAAATGTCCTAACAAGTAATCTGAAGATTTCTTAACACCTTTGCCTGTAAAGTCAAGACTCTTAAATACTATGGACCAAATTCCAGTGTGTAAGAGAAACTTATGAATCTTTTTAGTTAATTTTAAAAAATAGGAATAATTTTCTCTAATGCATTTACAACAAAATCTATTATTTTGTGAAGCTGCAGGCCTAAAAACTAAGAACATTCCTTTACCCCAATACTAATGTAGGAAATATCACAGATTATAATTGTGGTGAATTAAGGTGCACATTTCCAAACAAGAACATTCAACATCTTCCGGAGTACAGTCAGCCCCAAGAAAAGGAAAGCTACAGGAAAAATTGCAGAAATGCCCTGGGTCAATGGGAACACTTCCCTCGGAATTGCATTATAAATTGGTTGGATTTGTGAGGCTAACTGGAATTGTGCAACTAACTGCCTGAGACAGCCTAGAAAATCTCCATCTACAGTTCAAATTATCATTACATTAACAAGAAAAAACAAAAAACACTCTAGAGAAATTGGTATCTTTTTATTTGAACTGTAGCACATCTTAAGACATACCAGTATCCAAGATTAAGCGCACAGCTGCAAATCATGTGTAAGGAGATTTTTGCAGAGTTTCACATTGACAAAATGCAATATTTACCCTAATACAGACATAAGGTTCATAAAACACCAACAGCATAGTCTTTTATGGAATAGCCTACATATAGAACCTGAGATCAAAGTACCCAAACATTAAACCAAACAAACTGCTGAAATAAACACACTTGCTGCAGAAGCAACACCAAACTTCAACCCAGATTGCTATAAATACAAAGCATGTAAGGGAAAATAAGTAAGTAATATCATGTCCAGGTATTCTATTGAACGTGTTTGCCAGCCAGGTATTTGCTGGGTATTCTTTTTTAATCGGACCTTAAAAAAAGCCTGGAAAAAGCCATTTCAGAATTCTTCAACACTTATCTCAAAAATGGCCCATTTGATTCGTGAACATCTCTAATGTATATCATCAGTGACTGAAGAAGTTTTTTTTATATGATTTTTGACAATTTAACAAGTCCTCCTGACAAATTAAATGGTTGTGTTGACAACTTAACTGTACTGCCAATCAATATTTTCAATTACTTTCATTGTCATTCAGAAAAAATACAACACGAGGTCATACAGTGGTAAAACCAAGTAAAGAAAATAAAATAATGCAGAGTTGTGGGGGAGGGGGCAGTGGGAGGGGAATGAAACTTTGAGGCACAACATGCAATTCAAATATTTTTTGTTTTTCAGAGGAAAGGTTAGGTGTTTCAGAATAACTCCTCTAATTTTAGATCTTGGTGACATCTTGCTGAGAATACAACACAGTTTCTTTTCTTCCAAAGAAGCTATTTAAAAAGTCATTAAACTTGAGCTGCTGCCACATGGCAGTTTCAGTAAAATCATCTTCCTTATTCCACCACTTCATAGCATAACCTACATGTTCTTAACTACTAAACCTGCCCAGCCCTATACAAAGTAGGTAAGTACAACTCAAGAGGGCTACAGGTCAGTGACAGAATTTTTAAGTCAGACTTCAGGTCGAAGTCCTGACCAATACAGGCGAGGAAACATTTGCACCACATTGAAGATATACTTCCTGCATGTTGCACTACAGTGACAAACTCCTTATCATAGCTCTGTTGGGAAATTACTGCATAGTAGCTATCAGCTTACACAAAGCCTGTATTAGTTCATTAAAATATACATTAAATGACCAATAAATTAAAATTACTTTATGAATTTCCCTTTTATAGAGCAGGTAAATAAACTAGATAGGTAATATTAAAAATAAAAATGGGGGGGGGCTGAGGGGGGCAACTGGGGCCTCTGTGCTTCAGCACCCCCCATCTCTCACTTTTGTAAAAATAAGTGCTGTTATTTTCACAAGTAATCCTGATAGGCGGAAAGCAGTGCTTCCTTTGAGGGCAGATGAAGCTTGCCAATAATGATCTGTGCTAGAGGACACATGCTTCAGTAATGAGCCTTCAGTAGAGCTGTAGCTGGTTGCTCTGGGCCTTGAGAAATGATCAGACAGTTTAATCCTAAATCTCTTTCCTCACAAGATAAAGATACAGGATATAGGCATGAAAGCTAAGTACCAGCATTTCCCATAATCCTAACATTTTCTAAGTCACCAACTTCAGGTAGGCAGAAGAAAATTTGCCCACATGCATAAGGGGAACCTGAGCTTTCAGTGAGCTGTGCACCCAAGGGTGCTTACAGGCTAGAACAGAGGAAAGGAAGCAGCCAGAGGAAAGGACACAGACACGTGTGTAACCCTAAATGAGTAGACAAGAATAGAGATTTAAATAAGCAACTTTTGGAGGCAAAACAATAAAAAGTGTGTGCAGATGCCTGTTGGAAACTGGAGAGAAGCAACGAAGGTAGTAAGTAGATACATGGATGCTAGTTTATAAAGAAAAGTGAATGGGAAGAACAGTATGAAGGTGAGTCTAGTTTTCAGTTAATCCAAGCATAAACCTTTTAAAGGGGAACACCCCAAAATCAATAGTAATTTTAAAAGCAAAGCACTGCATAGATTACATATAGTGTTTGAGACAAGGTAATCCTCTCTGCATGAGGCTCATATTGTCCTATTTTCATCAGAATACCTCTATTGGAAAAAGAGCTCCAATAAAGATATTTACTATTATCAGTCTAATTCCACTGTATCAGTCTAATTTTACTTTCTTTAAACCACTCTAGAAGTCCAGGACTATTAAAAAACATTACCAATATGACAAGTAAGGTGATATTGTTGGTCACTATAGATTTTATTCTCTTGCTATTAAGAACCGATTTATTTTTCACTGTCAAATGGGGGAGGAAGAGTGAAAGAAGCTTTTCAGGCAATTCTGTCTCTCACAGTCAAAACCTGAGGAGTAAGCACGGGGAGTCAGGAAGGATGATTTCATCCTCACAAGAAATACGGAAGGCATATTGGTATAGTGATTAAATAATGGAAACAACTATAGTATTCCTGACAAAAATCTAGTGAAGCCTTTGTCCATAAAAAGCTTAAAATTAAGGTCCATAAAAAGCTTAAAATTAAGAGATAAAAAAATATTGCCACTGACCATATTTCATGGTAACTAAGTTCAGTTCTAGTACTTTAAGTGTATTTTAAAATCTCTTCTGTATTAACTCAATATTTACCACATTACCTTAAGTTTTTTTTTCTATTCTATTCGAATTCTGAGACCTCTTTTAACATTTTCACCATTCATATTTCACAAGTTACATGCAAAGGAGATGCTTTTAGTTAGCAAAGGCAAATGATCACTGACTCCTCCCCTTAACAGCTGTTAAAAAAAGATTACAAATACTGCAATTAAAAAAAAACAAAACAAAAACACCAAAAAAAAAACCCCAAAAAAACCCCAAACAAAAAACAATGCTACATCATCAAGTCTTTGTCATTGTAAGATGCACTGTTTCTATTCAAGTCTATAAGCTTTGAAAGCTACCGATACACAGATATATTTTGGCTCAACAAACATTAAGATTTGTCTTATGAAGAAGCAGCCTACAGAAGTTTATGTGAAAAACTGACTTCCTGAGGCAGATTCCATTGCTTGTGTTGCTGCAAAACCAATGGATTCTGCACAGTTCTGTTAACCATCAGCAATTATCTTCCTGTCAAAGCTAAAGGTAACAAATTTCCCCATATCCAGCAAGGCTATATCATCAACCGGACACCAGCATCATTTGACGGAAACTAAATCACGACACCAGCCAAGAGCTCTGACAGACAAATGTGCTGCCTCTGAAAATCTAGGCCTATCACTCAGAGGAGGAAAAAAGGTTCTCTCAGCTGCTCTTTCTGAAAAGAGATTAAATGTTGTAGATTCTCTAAGTACAGTACCAAGCAAATCCTAAATATGAGAATTATTAATGGACTTTACTACTAGTCTTTTTAATCTTTTGCCAGTATGCGTTCATCTATTTTACCTTGGTCTGTCTTGTTTCCTGATGGACATAAAAAGCAGTAACCATGCATTATCCTACTCTTAATCAGAGACAGCAGCACAAGAACAATGTACCTCTACCTATCATATGAATAACATCTTAGCACTAGCTGTTTTTTTATAATGAAGACTATGTAATAAAAGATACCTCTAATACGTCCTGTCTTTATGCTTAACAATAACATTCATTTCATGATATGCTACACAATGGGGGATATCAGTTCTTAACCTGCTCAGTAACAAAGTACTGCATTATCACAATGCAATTGCAGTTTGGCTGGAATTTCCCAATAATATGTGGCTGGAACTCACATTTTTTTTCCCAAAGGGACACACAGTACAGTAGATCAGTACTGTAACTGCAAAACTACAACTTGAGTATGGCTATCTTTAACCCATGTAATACCCAAGCTATAAAAAAATGTGATGTTTCATAAAGTGGTGCTACATAGTGTTAAATACAAATCAAAGAACTTTCACTGACAAGTCAGTGAAATACTTTTCTTACAAGATCTGGTGTCGCACTAAATGAAATCACAGACACAATGTGTCTGGTGGAAGTTCCAGTGGAAAACCTGCAAGGGGGACCTGGTGTCTGAGGGGATTGATAGTTCCGGAAAATGCATTTCACCTCTAGGTCCTTGGTTCAAATGTGGGCCAACCTACTTGTGACCTAAAGCTGCAACTATCTGACAGCTGTTCAATGACCTATGTGAAATGAGCAGATTCAGACCAGTACCTATCAAGCAGATGTCCACTCCACAAGGAACATACAGCTGTAGCAGACATCAATTATTGTCCTTGTTGGAAGCATATGAGGATCTTCCAGCAACTTGAGCAACTGTATCGACCACATGGACATGGTCTCCAGAGGCACTGACTCCAAGTAGGGCTGCTATACATACACAGCCTATTTTGGGAAAGACTCACACACATACCTACCCTTTCATAAGGCTGGAAGTTCTATCCCTGTGAAGCAGCTGTCCAGTAACATAAATGTTCCCTAAGTTAACTTAGACTACAAACAAAGCCCCACAGAATGCACCTTGAAATCTTCTAATTATATTTCAAACTCCAGATTGTATTTACCACAATTGAACACTGAAGAGAGTAAATTAAAATGGGAAGTTCTGGTTTAAAAGTGTACTTTCAGTTTCCTGTCTTTATGGTTTTTTTAATTATTATTATTTCAAGTTTTCAAGTGTTCTGCCAAATTGGCAGATTTTATATAAAACAGAAGAACAGAGGGAACAAGGCCAAGACTTGGAATTAAGTGAGAAACAGTCCAATAAAAAGAGAGGCAAAAGAGAATTTCAGCTGTGTTATGCTGATACCTTCTATTCTAAATATAAGACAACAAAGTTGGGGATTTTTCCCCTCCTTGGAAGTTGGGGGTTCAATGGGAGTCCTACAGAGAGCTTAAACATAATTCAAATGTTTCCACATTGAAATCGAAGTCCCTGATGGTATAGCCTGATGAAAAGACATCCACTATTCTCCTGTCATTTTGATCTCTCTCACATAAAGAGGAAAAAAAGTACTCTTTACTCTGAAATGAAGAGTACACCAAATATGGATACGGCAGCGTAAGTTTCCAAAAGTTCAAGAGTCTGCTTTTCTGTAAGTTTGGAGCTCATGAACAAGAACTTACCAAACACCTTCTAAAGCACATGATCCCAAAAAGGATCCTCTTTAATTAAGTATCATATGGGCTTCAGATTAATTAGAACATGATGCAAACATGAAACCAGACACCAAGCATTTATTGAAACTTCTTAATGATTTAAACTGATTAGTATAAGCAGCTCTGATACTTGTATGAACCTATACTGCTGCACAATTTTAGAAACAGAAAAACTGGAAGCTATTCATCTAGAGAAAGTAGGTATTTAACAGCTAGCTAATTCATTATTAAAGTACTTAAATCAAAGAAAAGCTAACCTGGATAAATGATGAAAATTCTTAGCTTGACTCTACTTTTAACCTCTGTGTGATACCTAAATAAACAGGCTACTCTTACTCATTCTGCGTCAAAATGATGCTTGAGAAACACTACCTTTTAATTAGCATGTTTTATATTATGGAACAAAAAGTATTTAAATGAAACACATAATTAAAGCACATGTCATGCTGAATCATCTTCATTTATATCACAATACACCAGTGCTATGACACTGTTGCTACAGGCTCTGAGTGCTACTGAGGGAGGACATATTTACCTACCAGCAGGAAATCTCATCTGAGAGTGCTTCAAACCCTAGCTGTCCACATTTGTCTAAACTAATCCTATTAACATATTTGCCTCTGTGCTTCTTCTGAAAGGACTCATACATGTAGTCTAAGACTACAGTCAGTACTTTCCCTCTTCTATGTACCGATTAATGCATTTATAGGGGCTGGGGGCAAGAGGATAAAGGGAACAAAATGAAACTACAAAATTCTTCAGCCTGTCACAGCATAGTAACTGAAATATGCTTTTTTCCTTTACAAATTAATATTTCTGTTACAAACCATTGAAGGAAGTTTATAATGCCATAACACCTGAAAAATCAGTCACTACTGTAGTTAATGACTGGTTTGGTAGATTGTTAACTGCCCTTAACTTCCCATGAGTGGTTAACTAACAAACCAGTCATTACCTACTTCATAGGGATTAGAGGTTAAACATAAACTTGATTACAAGCTATAAATGTGAATAATTTGAAATGTTATTGGTTATTACAAAAATATATGGTAATAATTTCCTCTTTAATGAAAGGAAGCATGTTTTTAGTGGTCCCTAGTTTCTTGTTGAGGCTTAGGAAAAAAGATCAGTGTATGATTAACAGCTACACTCTTATGATGGGCATCTGGGGCTGGGTGGCAAAAATGAGTACTCACTACTTAATCTGTGTCATAAAAACTATAAAAATATCATTCTGTCTGTACAATAAACATGGGGTTTGTAAGCCATATTGTTAATTTTCAGTTCAAAATGCTTGTGGCATTTTGCATACACACACATATAAGGGAAGAAGGGTTAATCCTTCACTTGCATTGTGAATAAAAAACATGAAGAATTGAAATGTATACAACTATTAGTCCAGAAGAGTCTTTCCTGTGTAGTGATATAACTACTTGCAGGAAACTGGAATAAACTTCTGCTTTCAAGAAAAATCTCACGTAGTAAAACATACAATTAAAACACAGAAAAAATAACAAAGATCTTCAATACAGACCTTTCTATTTCAAATAATGAAGTGATTAGCTTAAAATTCATTGGAAACCTATGAATTTTCCAAAACGGTTTTGCGTCTTCCGAAAGGTTATTTAACAGCAATGTTATTCGTAATATATTATTGTGCTGCTTAGATTTCTGTGATGCATCTTGAGTTCTCATCCCCCTGCCTCTCAGCTCTTTCTCTCAAAATTGGAAGACATTGCCTACACATAAACAAAAGAAGTGTATGCAAAAAATACATTATTGTGTGACCAGATAATGTGAAAACTGTTTTCAAAAGCATGGTAAAAAAATTTCATGAAGTACATTAACCATTTCACATAATTTTACTAAATAGCCTTGTCCATATCAGACCCTAGAGTCACCTGCGGATAGAATATACAAAGCAAGTTATAACGTCAATGAATCTCTGGCCTTGTCCTGAAACAGGTAGCAGAGTTCAAGGACACAAATAAAACGAGCAGCTAAACACAGTTATGAGCATGTCAGAGAGACCCACAGCTTTTATTCCAGCAGGTGAACTGGCTAGATGATGGGAAGCATCCAAGATTGCTTCTTCTCTCTGCCTTCTCTTAGAAAATTTAGTCTTGCAAGCAACAGGATGGAAAACTTACATTATGGCTTACCTGCACTGAGGGAAAAAGCATTTGTTTTCCAATACTGCACAGGATATGAAAGGTATATTGCAGTCTGCACAAAGTGAGAACTTTGAAGTCAGGTTTATGCTTCTTTGCTTTACTCAGACTTCTGGACTTCTAGAAAGAATTAGGTTATTCAGTAGCCAGAGTCAGGACAGGGTAGATGCTTAAAGCTTCCCAGAGCACTGTAAGGCATGAAGAAAACTATCTATGCATTAATTAGTGTATATACATTAAATTAAATTGTAAGAAAATACTGTAAAATGAGCAGAACCAGTCACCAAGATTAATCGAAATATCCATCCACTTCTGTCCCAGAACTGATGCTTGTCTGAATGATTAACAAGATAATTAAAACAGGTAAGTCTTCACCTTAAAGCTAGTTTGGGACTTGGATCACAGAACCAGATCCATAAACAGCAGAAAGCTGCAAGAAGAAAGGAAGTAGAGATATCTAAACATGTGCGTGTAAGGAGCACTGAGAACATGCCAGCTACTCACTGTGTCCTGTGGTGGCAGCGCAAACTGAAAAAATTATATTGTACAGTGTCAGGCTGAGAGTCATCTGGATTCCCAGAGATTATCAGAATGCCATAAATCATTTGCAAGTGCTAAAAAGAACTACATCAAAGGTGGGCAGGGAAATGCTATTCTGTGCTTATCCTCATAAGCTCAATATGGGAAATAACCAGCTATGTTCCATGCTAATTAAAGAGTTTGAACAGCTTTTTGAACTAAATCTCACAAATTTTTTTTGTGGTATTCAGACAATGGAGTGGAGTGGGACGATGACCAGGGTAAGTAAACACAGAAAGTTCTAAACCAAAAGAAAGGCTCACAAACCTCAGCTTAATGGAAGATGATAAAGCACACATCCCACCATGAAAATCTAAAAGCAGACAGAGAAAAAGAGTTACAAACCACTGAATGACTGTTTGTCATCACCATTACTTGTGTTCTTTAGAATTAAATACAAAATTAAAGTTACTGAGGGAACTTCTGCTAGCATGTTGAGCTTGGAGGATCACTGATTTTGTATGTCTAAACATAAGCAATTAAAAGTATATCATAGCTGGCGGGGGAGAGAGGAGGAGGGGATCAAAGCTTCAAAGACTAGCACTCGCAAAGAAAAAGCATTGTTTCTTCAACAGATAGGGTTAACTCCTGTAAGAAAAGTAACTTCCCTTAGCCTGCAGCTTTGATATTATAGCCCACTGTCAGTCAGCTTCTAACCTGAGGGTCAATCGCCCATAGTTCAATTTGACATATATC
>NW_009925800.1:3475-18355 GCF_000696875.1 Nestor notabilis | reverse complement strand
AAAAAAAAAAAAAAAAAAAAAAAGGCATTTTCTTTTGGGGAAAATTGCATTACTTAAGAATGGTAGGCAAATACAGTTGAATGGTAAATTAAACAATAGAGTTCTCCAAATTTTGTTGATACACTTACTTTCATGGTTTCTTTCTTCATTAAGAGTCTCTTGTAACATTGGGAAATTATACTGAAAATTGACCATTACTATAGTCACCGTCTCAAGTCTTCCATTTGTTTAATATTGTATAAAAATATATTTAATGATATAATAAGCAGTGCAGAATTCCTTCCAACAGATGTCCAAGCCCCAGGAAAAATCATGGTTTCAATAATGTTCTCTGCAGTCCTATTGAAAATGAACTTGTGCTTTCTGCACTCACAATCACAATGTCTTCAACAGAGAGGGCTGAGCTCTGTGTAAGCCATACCAATATACACTAAATAGTATTAAGTATCGCATATACAGGCCACCAGCTTCACAGCTCCATTTCAGCAATAATGCTCAGCATTTTTATGTTATGATTATTATACAGTAAAGACATGAATTTCTCATTATGCTATTGGTGCAGATATGATAGCATTTATACAGATTCTTAAACCTATCAACCAACTACTTTAAATCACTGGAACTGCTGCTGGCTTGTGATCAGTTGCAAAAGAATTGTGCAATGCAACAGTGGGCGCTGGTTCTCACCTTCTGCAGGAAAATGCTTCAAAACACCAACCTTAAAACAACATCATCGTCTAAACCTGCATGGAAACTTCAGGCAGGCTCATGTGCAAAAATTTACAGGCATTTTCAGAAGCAGGTACCAGGCCCTCACATCCACCCTACTCAGTCCAAGTGGGGTCCCCATAATATTCATACACTCCTGTAGTACTCACTCCACAGTCTGTCTAGCTCCCGTTTAGTGGCTGACTACCTTAAACAGTGACATTATGCAGGAAGGAAGCAAGCAAGCAAGCACACAAGAAATCCAAACTGTGAGCCATTCCCTGATGTCCCTTCATGTCCTTTCAGCTAGCATAGCACGGGGGACTAGGCACAAGGGGTTGCCATGCCCCACTCTGAGCAGATTCAGTTGAGCCTAGCAATAGAGCAAACACATGATGAGAACTCAAAAAAGGGTAAGAGAACTAGAAGAGATGATGTGGGAGGATGTAGGTAAAATTGGTAGGCATGGAGAAAAGGTCCACTCCACTGGATAAAAGGCACTGGTCTTTACTGCATGGTATTCCCCAACAGACAGGTCGAGGTAGTAGCTAACCTCAAGGTCAAGGCCTACCATCAAGCAACAGAGCAGCAGCTATTATATATATTAATGCACTACTCTTCTATCTTACTAGGCCCGCCTTTTCACGCAGCATAGCAGAGATTCTTAACAAATTTTCTATAAAGCTCCTATTGGCCTTAAAATCATCAACAACCATGTAGATGGTGGTTATTGTTAACACGAGCACACCTCAGTGGATACAGCACAGGACTAGAAAACGTCTCTAGAGCATAGGAATAGAAAAGAAGGATCTCTTCTCCTGTGTCTGCTACTGACCTCTGAGTCTACCTTTCTCTTTCCCCAGCATGCACGTGCTTGCAGCTCATCAGGGCAGGGACTTGTCACAATGCTACATCACAAGTTTGAACCCCCAGACTACTACTGGCACCCTCCCCTCACACCCTACCAGAAGTCTTTCCTTCATGCAACATTTTAGTAGCTCCACTCTATATAGACAGATACCCTCAAATGAGAGAAGACAGAAAATAAGTGTGTAAGCACAGGCATTTAACTGCATATGAATTTAGAGTCAAACATCAATTTTTTAGCACACTGTAATTTTGTAAATTACTTAATAATGATTGAGAGTTTTCTCTAGAAGAAATGTGAATTTAGAGTCAAAAGTACACCAAAGTTTCAGATGCAAAACGTGTTTTGTTTTTCTTTAAGCCTTTAAAATTGTCTCAATGTACGCATTTTATAGCAGCTAATGTAAATTAGAAACTAGAAAATACAAGTTCGACAAATCTCCAGTAAATATTGCCAAGAATTTCAAGTGTTGTGAGATCTGAACTTTTTTTTTTTTTTTTTGGGGGGTTTTTTTTGGTGGGAGAGGAGGCGAGAGAAGGATTTTCAGGGAGATATATGGGAGGGAAAGGATTAAGTGCATACAATGTACTTGAAACATACCTGGAGCATTTTAAAAGCTGAAAGCAAAGGTTTTTCAGAGAAACATTTTGGGGGCTGAAAGGAGAATTGATACAGAAAGCTAACCTGGCATGATTTTAGGGGATATATCTAAAAAGCCTAATCATTGATAATTCACAATTTGTGAGCCTGGTGGGATTTCATGCAGAGCACTAGCCTCACTAAGGTAATTGGTGCTATTGAAACAACACTGGCTCAGCAGCATGCTGCTTTCTTCCTCGCCTCTGGGCACAGGAAGGATCAATATTTGTTAGGATTGCTTCTTGTTCCAACAATGTAAGATTTACAATACTTGCTAGGATTCTCACTTTGTCTTCACACAACTCATCAGTGGAACCCAATTACTAACCTCAGACAAACAACATTAACATGAGCCTCTATGCTTCTTTATTGCCCTTCATCCAAGTCTCATTTCAGGGTCTTCAGGCAGTGCCATTATAACAGATACTACACTTTAAAGTGTGCTCCAAGGAATAAATTTTCAGTCTTTCATTACTCGTACCTTGATTTACTTCATATCATCTTGCTGCTATAGACAAAGATAACACACTGTAAATTACAGCCATCCTGTCCTGTAGTTTCAGAGGTAGGGGGAAGGCAGGGAGTGATGCTTTTTTGCTACAATTAGCACTGGGCACCAGAGCTTCATTGCTATCATCACTAGTGACTGAAACTTGTTTTATCAAAGATCCAAAGCCATTATTTCATATAAACTCATTTCCTAAATTGCTTTATATTTATTTTACACTCTGATAAATGAGAAACTCTACAGTAAGAGAAAAATACATATTTTTATATTGTTTATTGCATTAACTTAGGCTAGGTAATCTCATTTAACTTTACTCATGGGGCTATTTCTGCAAATTTTTCAGTCCTGATGTCTTAATAACACAGTGGCCTCTGATAGTTTGCTGTTCATTATGTTCTACTTCAAGCTCAATACACAGAAGCAAAACCCCAATCTGTATAATTCTCTTTCAAATGTTTTAACTATTAGTGCACAGTTGGCAATAGGAGGCTAGGAAAACAGTCATTGGAAAAATTCCTTCAAGTTAGCTGTTGCAGTACCCCCTTATTTGTCCTACAATTTCCTCCATCCTCCATCCTATTCCAGTGGCTGATAACTAAGAACATTAGTTTTATGCGACTTGTCAAGCTCAAATGAAAAGAGAGCTAACTTTAATGACACTGCAATTAATCGCCCCAATAGACAGACAGCTAAAAGACAAGATATTGACTTCATTAAGGATAATGTATTATGTCATTAAGTTGGTAGGGTCACCTTGTGTATCATATATGCTTGCTAATATATTGGCATTTTCCTCAAATAAGATAAATTCAGATATGAGTGATAAAGCTGATTAGAAAATGTTTAATCTAAAGAGGCTAGTTTCCTTATATTCCACTTTGCAGCCCCACGTATAAGTGGTCTAGTAAAAATCCATTATAGATCCAGGTTTACTACAAATAACAGGTCCTAGCAATTTATAACCTTTCTGGTTGGGTTAGTTGTGTGGAGGTTTTTTTGATGTGTCTTTTTCCTCCCCCTCAAGCTCAGGTATTATTTGTCCAGGCTATATTTCAGAATTGTTTTTAAATGTATAATCTTCTTCAGTACATGTAAGGTTAAAATGACCACTGCATGCTAAATTAGTATTTGTGTGTGATGGCTTAACCCTTTACAAGTCAGGAGTTTGAGATAAGTTTAATTTGAAAGAGATACTACAATAAAGCAGATCATTCCTTCTAATTGAGAAACTTCTCTTTTTTGCCCCATCTAAAGGCAGTTTTGTTGAGTGGAGAATTTTTTTCTTAGTTTCTTTTTTTTAATCAGTATCATGGAATATTTGCAAAGTAAGATACATCTGAAAGTAATTCATGCTACTTAATACCACACAAATAAAACAGGTTTTGATATTCACTGCCCTCCTACTTATTTCCATAAGATATGCTGGGTAGGCATGTTTCTCTCACCAATGCTATTTTCCTCAGGTTTCCAAGTAAACAGAGAGCTGCTTATATCATTACACTAGTGACTATCTGCATACTGCAATTTTGTAAATTACTTAATAATGTAATGTAAACCTAATGCACTAGAAGAAAACTGGTTTATACACATGGTCTGCTCATTGCACTAACTGCTTCAATAAGCTGAAAACCAAAAGTAAACAGGCACTGTTTATTTTAAAACCTCTTCAGCATAAGATTCTACTACTGTGTTTAGATTTACATTTATTAAAGAGTTCTCAGATCCCAGACTTATTTATTCAGGTCTGACCTAACAGTCCATCTAAACCTTTCCTAATCTTATTTATCATCATACTTCAATTTTTATCCTTTTTTTAGTAAGTTACATAGTATGCATAACACCAGGGTAAAAAAAAACAACCAACCCTCAGATCAGTAAGCAGTGATATTTAAAACCGAACATGACTGTTTGCCTGTTGCTATTAGTTTATTTCAGCAGCTTCTCAAGAAAAAAAAAAAATAAATACTCTGGAGGATACCACTTTGTTAATGGTCAGTTTGCCTCAACACTGCTGTAGGCAACATGCACGACCTCCTTGAAAAGAACAAACTCTAATTAGCATCACCTACGATTCCTCTTTCTAAACCATACCTCTTAACCTGTACCCCATCTTTTCCAATACTTCCATTAAGGTTGTCAAAAGCAGAAGTTTGGGAACCTTTCCTGGTGACCTTGGCATTTCTTCTCGGGCTTAACGTATTGGCATTTTTTCCTCTGACTGCATCGCTTCTCATTTGTCATGATTATTGTTGAATTTTTCAACTGTCATTCCCGAACGTAAATCAATGGTTGTCGACTTCCCCTTTGTCATATCTGCACTGCCAACAGCCTTTCCCTTCTAAATGAGGCTTCCTCCCTTTCCATCCATTAAAAAAGGCCTGTCTTTTGGAGAAGTCAATCCTTTGTTAGGTCACTCCATTTATCATTCTTCCAATCAGTACCTGACACACTTATTCAGCCAGGTCTTCAACCACACAATCATTGTTCATTTTGGGAGGGGGGAGAAGGAATGAGAGAGAAGGGGGCACTTTATTTATGCATGGTGGGTGTTGCTATCCATCTTGACCAGTTTTATATTTTTCAATGCCCTTGTAAATTTAGGGTCCTTACTTGCTTGAAGGAAGCACCAAATTCAGAAGAAAAAAAACCCACCCCACACCCCCAGGGGGAAGGGGCAAGAGAATGCCAAGAAAACATTTTGCTGCTTTAAGAATTAAGATAAACTAGATGTGAGAGAATTCAGTTCTGTTACAAAGGGGCTCTAGAAAAAAAAAAAAAAATCACTTCTATGTTTAAAAACCCCAAAGTAACTGTAACAGAAATAGTAATGGATTGCATGACCTTTTTGACAAGGTTTAAGTCATATGAAGTTATATTACAATAAAACCAGTTTCTAAGCAGAATATTGGTTCATAGTGACTTACAGAAGCCTTCAGGACATGACTTGCTCAATAAAGAAAAGGAAGTTAGTATCTGTTATTTATGCGGCTACAGCCATGTTTGGTTGAACAATTTCACAGAGCTTTGATCACCTCTACTAGTATTTCAAACAGCTTGCAAACAGTGTCATTAAGGTGTTTTTGTCATTGCTGGATATTAGGTAAAAATACCTGAAATTTGTAGAGCTATGCATAAAAGCACCTAGTAGCAACTAGCTTTTCCGCAACAGCAGATTCTTATTGTTTGTTTCATGTCTCAGGTTAGAGATGTGTCAATATCTGACACTTAGCCATCAGGCATGCCCACCCCCAGGGTTTTAGGGTCATGACAAGAGAGGAAGTCTCTACACCAAATCTGTAAGAGATACCCTTCACCCTTCACGACAACCCGTATCATGTGCAGGTCTAGCCCTTTCCTGTTAAATAACAAAAATGGGAAAAGAGCACCACGCAAGGGCGATTTCTCCCCAAAAGAAAAATTGAAAGATGCAAGCTCCTACTACAGTTGTTTCTCAACATGCCAGAATACTTTATAATGGGTCACATACCTAAGACTGGCTAAAAGCCTAAGCAGGAATAATTAGCAAGGGCAGCACTTACAGGCTGGAGAGACCTAGACTGCAAGTATAACTGATACAGGTTCGAGCATTGTGCAGACTTCCTTTCATTAACATTTAATACATCTGTTAACCTGATCCATTACCCCAGCCAGTAATACAGTTTAGTTCTATCTTCTCCCATCATTTAGTTCTAATATGTGAAACCTTAAATTCAGGTAAACTAACCAGCAACTATTCTAAGATCTTATGAAGCAGATGTCTGCAAGAAAACCTTTGAAACGCTGCTGCCTTCTAGATCATCATAAGTGGAGCTTCTCTTTATAATGCCTCGCTCCCTACCAATGCCACAAAAGACACACAAATCAATTTAAAACACCTTTTGAAGCAGTATCACATGCTACAATTTTCTGCACTTTTTCTCTACAAAGCTTGATACATTGGAGCAATCCCTACAGTACTAAGACATGTGCATATATATACATATATATGTATATATATGCACATATATAACTGGACATGGTATACTGGGTGCAGCAAAAGAAAGTAAAATACATATAAACTTTGGAAGAGAGGTGTGGCCTTTGAGATCTGTGATTTAAATTTCTTGCTGTGTGAAATTTTAATTTGACCTGGAGTCATTCAAACAGGAAGCTTGATTCTATACTTCCTATTTGTAAGTAATTACATACGCCATAGTGTATTACAGAAATAAATTTTCCAAAATTATTTGATGAAAGGCATATGAGGGTCTTGGGTTGGCAGATCAGCAATAAAGCATAATGACATGGAAGGTCATGGCATTTTCAACACGAGAAAATTGATTCCTTGCATGCTAGGAGTTACCTGCTCCAATGCACAAGTTTTACTCTGTCAATGGAATTTATATGGAAAAAATAATTTTGTCTAGAAATAAGCAATATTCTCACACAGGATAACAACAAATATGCAACATTTCTATCAAAATTACATATATCATGGTTTCTCAGAGACCCGTTTAACCACCTGTTTCTGCATTCACTTTTATGTGAACACACAGGAGTAGCTGAATACCCTAGGATATGCTGGTTAGTAATACAAAAACTCCATATACAACCAGTTTTATGACACAAACCCAATCCATTTTGGTTTGGGTACAACATTACAAAAGATAATCCAGTATTTGCTTCCCTTTATTTAAGGCCAAACACATTTTTAATGTGTAACCTTGCTGTAGAGAGGCCAAAGTGATTTCAACAGTTCCCACTGTACTTTAAAACTTTGCAGTATTACATCATCCTACAATTTTGGAAGCCAATATCCAAGTTACCAAAATACAACCATCTAAGTATGAGCATTTTTATTTCTTATTAAATCTATTTTACGAAACAGGTAACTACTAGCACTATACCTGATGCCTCAAGCTTGAGATGCCAACTAATTAAATTTATTCTTTACTGCCCTTACATCCTGCTTAATAAGATATTCAGATACTCCTGAGGTAACAATGGGAAACTCTTTGCTGCTTTACATCGTAGAATTTTTATTTATTTAAACTGTATAAAGTAAGGGGTTATTTCCTTGTGAAAAGAATAAAATATAGCTGATACTGTTTTAAATCATATCATGTAATCCCATTCTTGTCCAAGCAATAGATTTACAGATAACAGCAGCAATCTTCCTAAAGTGTAAAAAACCAGTGGCCCTTCTGGAAACACAAAGTGACACAAAGAGGTGTTATTTGCAAACCAAAAGAGCTATTATTACACAAAACACTATATTGCAAGCAACAGTACAGATTTTTTTATTGTATTAATGGAAAATTAATGTATCAAGGAAAAACAAGCAGAGGTTGCAGTTCTAGTTCTAACATTACAATTTTGTGCCTAGAAAATACAGTGCATTTTGTTGCATTCATTCATGTCTAGTTAGGACTTTTACTGACTAAAAAAGGAAGAAAGAAAGTATCTTTTTGGCAGACAAATGCTGCTATTCAAACTCTGAAGGAATGTTTTTGTTTTTTGGTTTTGTTTTTTTCTTCATTTTGTCCAAGTAGACACCTTTATCATTCATGCATTTGCTTAGACTACATATATTCTAATGTATTCATATGCACTGGCAACAGACAGTGTAGGAGAATTGCCTGGATAAAGAAATACAATCTGTAAGATCATCTCCTATTTAGAAGCTCGCAAAATATCTAGACGTAAAAGGCAAGGATTCCTGTAATTTCCTCATTTATTTAGTTTTGCAACTTTATATTAGGTACTAATGTGAGAAGGGAGAAGTGAAGGTTCTTATTTGATTTTTTTTTCATTATGTAATTTAAAATTGAACCCACAAAAAACCAAAACGTCCCTTAGGTCCAGCACTGAGAACCTTTAAGAGCTGGGGCCATCATACAAGCCCAAAGCATACAAATTCAGTGTTGAATATATTTCTGAAAGGTAGTAAACTACATGTTGCTTTTCAAATGCAAACACTGCTGTCTTTCAATACAATTTAAAAAAAAAAAAAAAAAAATGTTTAAAATGCCTAGCAACACTTTAGGTTTTTTCTTCATGCTAATATATGCTCGATTTTCTACTGTTATTTCAACAAAGGACTAGTAAAATAACACAACATTTTAACTGGGGGCCTTCAGGATGTAATATACATTTTTGGACACATGATATTCAGACCAACAGAAAAATTAAGCATGCTATGAGAGCAACTAATTATATGGATTTTTAGTCTCTGTATTATAATCATGACATAATTGTTTTCTATTAATTAGATAATATTTGCAGATGGAAAATGAATTCTCCCATTCAACACATTGCAACATAAATAAAACATGAAAGCATGGATGGACTGAAACATTAATAAGTCCTTATTTGAATTAGCTTGTCATAATAACTGAGACATAAAGCCAAAATCTGGAACTGCTTATGATCAAAAACTGTGACCTTTGTTTCTTTTCAAATCGCGCACGAGAACTGCTAACTTGCATTTTATTTCAAACACAGCCTTAGTGGGATTCAGAACAAGTTCTGTGAAGCAACATCCAGAAACTTAATTGCATTTAATAATGTCTATCAGAATTATAAACTGAGCCAAATCATGAAATGTGTTGAAATCTACCTAACAATATTTCCTTGCAGCTTTCATTTCACTCAGTATTTTTCAAGATCTAGTTGTATTCCAGAACTTCTTTAACATGCAATGTGCATTTTCAGGATGTTTGTGCGCAACCTGTATCTTGCTTTTTAATCGCATTTTTCTATTGGACACCATCTCTTCAGAAAAGTTAAGGCAACACACTGAAAAAGTGTCATGTGGACTGTGTTTCTAATGCCTTTCTTAAATAGCAGCTATGTAGCACAGTGCCTTTAATGTATTACCCTTTACTAACTATATATTAAATCTATAAATACTTTTTAATTTTTATAGTTTACTTGTTTATTCCATCTATCCTTAAAATGTATTTGTAACAGATGATTTTATGGGACTGTGTTTGAAAAATACTGATTTTATTTTAAACCTTGTATTGACAGTTGCTCAGGTTTCTTTTCTACAGTCTTTAAGATATAAATAAATTTTCCAGCATTTGTGAAAAACCTTTAAAATCAATAGGGGCTGCTGTTTGTGTGGCACTGCAGTAGTGCCAGGTATAAATTGCAATGCCAAATTAATCTCGACATCTAAAACATTTTAAGGAAAAAGTGTTTGGTTAAGTTGATGATCAGATTTATAAGCTAATACCTTATGAATGGCTAAAAAGACACCTCTGAGAATTAATTTTATCCTGTCTTTGTTTTAAAGTTCAAACACCAAGTTGTTCCAATGCTTACAGAGACAAAGCTGCTTCTGCAACAAAACCATTTCTGCCTCTCATAGCACTGATGGGCCAGTACAGTTGCACAAGATGGAAGAGAAGGGAAGGTCACAGGGCTATGCGGTACATTTAAAAATGCCAGAAATAGATGCTGATCATCTTGTATTTCTTTTTCAAAAAAGCCTCTAATCAGTTCTAAATTTCTTAGACAGTTTGCTTTCTTGCTGCACCTAGAAATGTGTCATTTGTCTATTTAAAAACATAACAGCTCACCACCCCTCCTCACTGGCTTTCGTTGGTCTCTCTTTTTTTTTCCCCCCGTTTAATGTCTCTAACTTTATGCCATGTTCTTTTCCTCTTTCAGCACGGCTGAGCAAGGCTGACAGGCGGATTCCTTTGCTTTTCAGGGTATTAAAGCCACTTTCCCGCTCTGACAGCCTGTTCTACTCTGCCACCTTATAGCTCTGGCTTCACACTTCTCTGGGCAGCCACTGCTTCTTGACAGACCACTGTCACTTCCCATCATCCTCTCTGTATATCCTGTTCTCTCCCCCTCAGCACGCATCCTGACTTTCCAACCAATGCAATTATTTTTTTTGACAAGCCATCCATCAGCTTTAACTTTAAAAGCACTTTCCGCTGATATCCATTGTTAAATCCCTTGCTTTTTATGGAGCTTGCATGAGAGAATATGATATCAGACATTCAAACTACCAAACCATGTAAATTTACTTTGTTCTCAGCTATGTTTCCAATTTCACGTCCAATTTTTCGGTACATTATGCGTAGTTGTTGTGCTTAATATGATGTTGTCAAATCCCATTAAAGTTCACTGCATTGCACGGCTTTAAAAACAGGTTACAATTTGCATTCTATAAAGAAAGGAAGGAGTGCAGTCTGAAGTCAAGCTGAATCTTATTAAAATTATCTGTTCAATTGTTACATTTGTAGATGGAGTAATTTTGAGGCATTAGCTGAGACACATATGAAAATGTCAGTGTGCCAACTAATGACAATGAAAGCAAAAGGAATATATCTGTGAAACTCAATAAAGCTCCTTTGCTGGTGACATAAATTTGATGATAATCCAAGGAAATGAATAAGGGACCATCCAGTTTGAATAGGAATTACCTTTTCTATTAAATCACTTTGCTGTATTTCCACTTGGCCTACATCTTGGTCCTATGCCACAACGAGTCTCTCTCGGCAAGCAGCAATTCTTCCTATTTTGAACCACAGAAACTGAATTTCTAAGTTCTATCATGATTATTAGAGGCCTCCAAAACCTCTGAACCTTTCTCCCTTATGTTAACCAATTGCAACCAAAATTATGCTACTTGCAAGTCTGTTGTATTATCTCAGTCCCACCCATTATGCATAAATATGTCATCAATTTTGGTTCCAGTTTACGGGGGAAACGTGACCACTGGAAAGCACATAGGTTATGAATTACACACCCAGTTCTACCCCACATCACTGAATTACTCTGCCCAAATCCCTCCACCCTTCTTTCCCTTCCAATGAAAACATTAGGTGAATTTTCTGAATTTTTTTTAAAAGTTTGAGATAAACAGATGTATTAATTAATTTTACAGTTTTGTTTAAAAAGAATACTAACCCAATAAGAAAAATAGAGAATGTGTGAATGTAAATTAATAAAGAACAGCAAAAGTAAAAGTGAGCCTGAAGTATATCAATAGTTATATTCATTCTACGTTACTAAAACTTTCTTATTTTCATGTCATATTGAAGAAATTGTAGCTACTAAGCCTTATTTAAACCTCTTTAGCTCTTTAGTTAGCTACTGATGTTACCATTTCCAGTGTGCAACTCAGCATAAACAGGTTTTCCTACTTGCTTTCTTCTAGTCCATTGAGACCCTGGCCTTTACCACCTTTCTTCAAACAATGCTCTAAACCCATCTATCACAACTTTCCACTACAACTACTTTTTTTCATTATTCTTTTGTTCTGTTCATCTTTTCACTTGTTCCACAACTACTCACTGTACGTTTTTATATTCTTAAATTTTCACCTTTCCTTTTACTTTAGTACGTACCCCCTCTGCTCAAACATGAACTGCTGCCTTCTGCTACATTTTCTTAGCCTCTGAGTAAGTTCATCTCTATAAAGGGTGCTAAAGAAACTATTGTACTGCATTATGAAAGGTCGTCTTCCAATTTAGATGCTATACTACTTGTGAAGCAATTTTAAGAGATTAACTATAAACCAGGATGAAGCAGAAATTAATGATAGCATATATTTAAATAATTTCTTGTCAACTGAAAAGCAACAATAATGCCCATTTCATAGTGTCTTCTCACAGCCACCAGAACAGTCATCACTATTCATCATCTACAAATTGAATACACATAGACAGACTAAGAGGGGCTTAAAGGGGAAGATCTTGTTTGTTTGACAATCTAAAGAATTATTCTGAGGAAAATAAAATAAGCCAATAAGAGAGAGGCTCAACTGACAGTGAAACATGCAGTAGCTCCACAAGGAAGTAAAAAAAATAACAGAACTACTTAAACTTGGGTTACAAGTGGTATTCTGAATTTTAACTATTTGAAGCTATTAATCAAGAAAAACATCAACAAAAATAGTTTTTAAAAACCACCAACATTTAGGCATCCTGCTTCACTGAAAGCAGAGTAAGCTTGATGCTTCCTTTTCTCCTTTCAAGTTAGTTTGATTCAATTATGTACAATCAGTTTGTTCATTTAGACTTCCGCTGTGATGATACTTCAGTCAGAACAATATACCTACCACTTACAAAACCAAACAGAAATCTTCCATTTCAAGCTGTGGGGTCAGATACAGGTACTGGTACTAAAACCTCTGTGCATCAGTTCCACTGGGAAGGCTGCTAAAGTTGGGTCCAGACAACCTCACTATTTCTTTCTGAATCCTGTTTATGTCCAAACTTCCCATAGGAAATCACACTGCCCAGGAAACTATCTGAGTATGAAAATCTGTAAATCAAAATTATTCATGTGAATCTGTGAAGTCAATTTTCATTATGAAGGAAGAACAGAGCTTGAGAGTTTGCATGTGCCTTCTGTAGTAGCTTTAAACATACCTGCTCCACTTTGCCCTTATGGTTTTTTGCATTACATCTGTTTACTACCAGAAAATGAGCGATGACTTCAAGTTGTGGAAAAAATAGTACAATAAAGGAGAATGAAGAGGGTCACTTATCTTCCCCTTTTATCCATCTTGCTACTACTTCTACTTTCTAGAAAACTTGTCTCAAAGACACCACATTAAAATAAAAATAAAATCTGCTTTTGCTTTTTATATCTCACATTACTTACACAAAGACACTCATAGACAGATTAAAAAAAGAGAGAGACTAGTCTCCACATAGCCATTAGTTAGCAACTCTGTAACAAAATGGATCTCAGTGGTACCTCCTTTAAATGCATCTCACACACACCCCCAAGGTAAAGGAGTCTGTTTGGGTATTAAACACATTTGTTAGCAGTGCTTAGAACATTTTGCTACTTCCTATCATAACCACATAAAAATACGGTCTTTCAACAATTAAAAGACAACTAATACTGCTGTCACTGTAGAACGCAGGATTTTTTGTTGGATGTTTTGGGGGTAGTTTTTCTACAATTCATTAAGCTATATTCACTGGTTCAGAAGGAAAACAAACTTTTCAATATGCCATACAAATCATCCCAGAGGATATTAAATGTGAACTAAAGCAAACAAGCAAGGAACCATCTGAAGGTTCTTCTACACCTAAAAAAACTGCCACCCAACCCACATATTCTACATACCACTTTCTTTTTGATTTTACATTATTCATTAATTTCCACCTTATGACACAAACACCATCATTAATATGATGTAAGAATTACTGGGTTGACTTAGAGGAAGATGTTTTTATTCTTTCATGGAACTGCTTTAAATATCCAAGCTCGATAAGCATTCAGCTGTAGAAGTCATCCCCTTCGTTCTTTACCTTACTCACCATTCTAATATTTGTAATTAAAGCTCTGAGGTTTTACATACCCTGAAAGAGACACAAAAATATTCCCAGAACCAATGCCTATCCACTTCTCTCCCAAAGGTGATATACACATTATGAATACACTATGGCTGCACTAACCTAATTTTTAATAGTAGTCTAGATTCCTGGGTATCTTAGAAGGAAGCAGATTTATGTAAAGTGAAGCAGACCTAGAATGCATATGGAAATGCTAGCAAAAAAAGATACAAGATCCTATTATGAAATAAACATCCATTTACACTTCACGAATAGTGATTTTAATCCATTTTCAGATTAAAGACAGTGAACTGCAACCATCCCACAGCATAAAGAGCTGTATTCATAAGGCTGCACTCTGTTCATCAGTGGTGATGCTCTAAAGGCAGCGTAAACACCAAGTTGGAATTACAAAGACTGATGTTCTTTTAGTTCCTGCCACTTATTTTGGAGATTAAATTCATACGTGTACCAGAAAGTTGGTGACAGAGAAAAATCTACTTTCAACATGCTGATGAAAAATTATACCTTCTCACTACCAGAAATTTCCCAAATTTCACAATGGTCTGTAACTAAGGATTACACCAGTGCTCTAAACAATAACTACTTCCCCTCCCTCCATGGACAAAGTGAAATCTACTTTTCTGCTTTTACAAAAGCCATGCTTTACTTCAAACATAATACATTTTCAAGAGTACAGAACTAACAATAAAGTGCAAGGAGGAGTACCTATTCTCTTTGAAACTTGCCAGTTTTCCAAATGTGTCACTACAAAAAATAAAATCAGCTACACTGAATGAAAACATGTTTGTTTCCTTTGCTGACTTATTACCTTTCCTAGTTTCCAGGTGAAACATCTGCTG